>NC_079905.1:1487041-1581465 GCF_024868665.1 Triplophysa rosa
TACGTGGGCTTTCTGCAATCTATTAACAATTAGCCAAGTTCCAATTAGCATAAAATCGCTGTGGCGTTTTTCTGGTCAATTTAACAAATGCACCGAGCATCTATTAGCTTGAATCAAATCGAAAATGGGCTTCGTCGGTTAAAAACCTCAAGTCTGATTTGGAATAAAAACAGCATCTTTTTTTCATACGTTAAAGGCAATTTACATAATTTAGTTTAATTCTTATTAGTTCAAACTCTAAAGAGTTTTGCAAAACTTTCATTTAGATGTATCGTTCTTTAAAATACATTTAACATCCACTCAAGTTTTCTGTCACATGAAAGGTTCTTTGTTGTGAAAAAAGGTTCTGCAGACTTAAAAAAAAATACAGAATAAAGTCGTTTGCTTTTTATTTTGTACTCAGAAACAGATGAAACTGAGAAACAGATGATTGTAATTTCACATTTGTCTCCTTTGGAGTTCAAGAAGAGATCTCAACAATGTCTTTAAAAGTCAGAGATTTCGATAAGGATTCAAACATTTCTTTTTCATATATAGTACTGTGCAAGGTCAAAAAATGGGTTTCAGCCAGTTATTTATATCTTTTGCTGTACTGTGTCAGTATTAAATATCTGTGGCACTACATCCAAGACGCTAGAAGAAACACCTGCAAAGATACCTGGAAAACTGAGCAAGTCAAGGACAAATGCAAAGAGTAGTCACACCAAATATTCATTTGATTGAATTAATAGAAATTCATTATGAATTAAAATCGATTCATGAAGAATTTTTACACTAGTTTGCCTCACTGTGTTCTCTTTCGTCAAGTAATAATAGACAGACTTGATGATGAGATCAGCTTGTTTTATTACAAATAATGGAATAAGAAAAGTTAGAAAATGTAAACTGATATTGACGGACACACTGTAGCAGAAGATATAAATAACTGGCTTAACATGATTGTATTTGGTGAAAATGTTAACATGCCTAAATCTGTTGCACAGTACTGTATATAATAAATATTTTTGGTTCCACCAAGGAAGCTTTTAGTTCAAGGTTCTTAAAGGAAACATCACGATCTCACCTTTTTATAATCTAAAACCTTTTTCCACCTCTAACCTTGTGCAAAAGAATGTTCAAGGTTGTTTATAAAACCGACGAAGACCATTTTTGGAAACTCCGTTTTATTTTATTTTCAGTGCACATCAACAATTGTTTCATTTGTGTCTATTTTTTTTTGGGAACACCCGAGGCGTTTATTTTAATACTTAAAAGGAGTAAAAGAGCAACATGCGAGCAATATTTTCTCCTGGGAAATGAAACAGCAACACTAAAACACAAACAGACCCCAGACGACAAGAAACACCATCTGCTGATGTCATTTGTTACAGTGAACATGTAAACCTCCAGAGAGAAAATAAACACGCAATCCAGTTACAGTTCTCTTCCCAAACACAGAGCACACGACGAGGGAAAGTGTCAAGAGTTACTCAATAACTGCCCTATCTATCAACTCAACTCCGCTAACAAGAGGATAATACGGTTTCAAGCGACCCCCCCACACACACATTCAGGAACCCGTCAGAACCACGAGCGGGTTTCTTCGGCGCGTCTCTTTTGTCGAGCGCCAGTGAAGCAGATTCCTTCTCTCTTTCATTAACATACATATCCATATGAAGAGTCAGGCTGGGTCCTCACAGCTGTCCCTAACAAGTGCTCTGACGAGACAACAGACTTCATGCTCTTTTCTCCAGTGATACAGCTCACATCAAACCCCGAGAGATGGGCGGGAGCAAAATGACCGACGGTAAGTGTAGTTTCTACCAAAAGAGTTACTTGTTACAACGACATAGCGAAAAAGAAAAATATCGTTTAGGTTTATTGCAAAGATCACAGATGAGATCTCTTTAATATCTCAATCATTTCTCCTAGCCGTCATTGAGATTTGATAGAGAACAAATGGAAAAGTCTCCTGAGAAAAAGAGTCTGTCATTAGAGTTTGAGAAGAGATGTCAACAAACTGAGCTCATAAGTCTGCGAACAAAAGTCAATATGATTGAAGATCTCGATATGAACTCAAACGTTTCTCATCAAATTGACTCAAAACCTCTACAAACACATCCATACTCTTTACACGATTACACTCTCATTCGGTTGTTTTTATATCCCTTCTAGGAGAAACATCCGAGACTAACTTGAGAATCACCTGAGCTATGAAAGAGCACAAGAACGTCCTTCTTATTGCAATATTTAAATTCATTATAAAAGCATTTATGTGCATGATATGCTTATTGTAAAGCTGTGAACAAAGTCACGACCGAAGGGTTACAGGAGGGTGAACGGGGTCAAAGAGTGCTCAACACAACACGTTTAGACATCATCGCTCGCTCGCAGACACGGGGGTCAAGCCTCAAACTAAAAACACAAACTGCTGAGGTTGTGATCATGGAGTTTAGCGGTTTTGAGGAGGCCATGAAAATCAGCCCCCTCACCCCCCGCGCAGGTAATGAATGAACTCAACGCTCGACTCTGAGAGAGCGCAGAAGAAGAAGAAGAAGAGAGGAGTGATTGATAAATTCTCTTTTACAACGGCCTCCTCCTCCTTTTTATTGACCCCCTGAGGGCTTTTGACTCATTACTGCCCCTGAACAAAAGCCCTCCATAGGCCTCTAAAGTCCAGCATTTAGTCACACAGCACAAGGACAATTTGTGCCCATTACGAGCGGTGAGATTCATTCAGTCCGCACCGTATGAGCCCAGAGCGCCAGCCATTAGTCAGAGAGCTTTGCCTTTCCTTCATCCATCCATCCATCCATCCATCCATCCATCCATCCATCCATCCATCCATCCATCCATCTCTGTTCTCGCGCTCTTCACCGATGGCATCAAAACAACTTCCTAATCCTCCACAGTTCCTGCCACACGTCTTTGTGTCTCTTCCCTGATCTCTTTCTCCTTTTGTACTTTAATCCACAGAATCGCTTCCTCTCCAGCATCGCCCGGGGCGTCAGAAGCCTCTCCGGCCCCTCTGATATCACCGCAGACCCTTACAGAATAAAATACAAAACTGTGTCTTCTTAACTCCAAAACACCAAACTGAAGGATCTTAAAGCCCAGAGAGCAAAACTCACTTCATTCAGAGGTTTTTCAGCGATGGCCGTGAGTGCCCCGGCCGCCTGACCCTCACACCATGGAAACTGCAGTGAGGTGGAACATTTAATGGTCACGCCTTCCCCTCTCCACAGACTTCTCACTTGAGATGCTGTGAGCTTTATTGGCGTGCTTTATGATAACAAAGCTTAGCAAACTTCATAAAGTGATTACCAAAGTGCTTTGACACATACGCTCCTGCCTATGCACTTCCTTGCATAACAAAAACAAACTATGCAAAATAAAATAAAATATCAAAATGATAAGGTGAGAATTTATTAATTCCCAAGCAAAACAAAGGTTTGTTAGATTTAAGCAGATAAAACAATAGATGAAGTATTTACGTTTCATACTTGCTGACACTGTTGCGGAAAATGTGCATGATAATGTGATGAACTTCACCTGTGGTTTCTCTGTTTGGACCGTCCATCAGCATCTCTATTCAGCCCAGCAACTGTTTCCTGCAGTCATCTCTTCTCATGGGCACAGGATCAAGAAATTTCATCTTTAACAGTCGCAGGCCCTGTAAGACGTAAAAGAAGGATTGAAAATGAAACAATTCCATGTGTTATTCAAAAGAAAATAACGTCTGTCTTGTACTTTTTCATGAACTTAATAACCTGCATGAACCAACTGCATTTCATTTTATCACCTAATAAATTACAAATTGATTAAAAATACCCCCCCCCCAAATAACCTTATAGCTAAAGATCTTCTTTTACTCGTAACGTATCATACAGGGCTGTCACAATATTACATTTTCATTGCGCGATTATTGTGCCCCCAAAAAATCACGATAACATATCACAATATCAATTTGAAATCAATAAAAAATCCGATCGAGTTAAATTAATCTTTAATTTTGTTTATTTTCTGTTTTCTCTTTTTGGCCAATTCCAAAAATATCACATTCAAAATGAAAATTTAAGGAGGCAAAGAGAGTTTTTGATCATTATGACTATTATCCCTAACTAGAGATTACGGCAGCTCCAGTTGAACATCCCGTGCCATCGTCGGACTGACGGACTATCCCAGCTCAGGCAATTCCATCCCCAACCAAGAGCAAAGACGGACTACGTGTCACATTAATGCTAAATTTACAATACTTAGTATTCAATGCTAAACTTATACATCACATGACAGTAGTTTGAAGCTATAGCTGCACTCAGTTACATTATGCCATTCCTATTTTTCCTGCTCCATTCCACTGTTGTCTGATATTGGTAAAAAAAGACAAAATAAGCCCTAAACAGTTTCAACAAAAGTAATTTCCTAATCACAACTAATAAAGTCTCCTTATTATTCATAAACATTTACGCAGTAACTTTTAATCAAAGTCAGTGAGTGCAGCTGTGACACGTCAGAGGAGATCTGGCCCTCCCGGCTGAGTCTGTTTCTCACAAGGTTTTTTTCTCCATTTATTTATCATTGGAGTTTGGGTTCCTCGCCACAGGGCCGTGTTGGCTTGCTCACTAAACATTACATTTCTTCTTTAATAGTTTTTGTGAAATGTTTGACTTAAAGGGTCATATCATGGATTTTAAAATTCTTTCCAATTCATCTATCTGACTTCCACTTCCTTTGAATCACTTTCACAAACACACTTTCTCATGAATGCTCGCTCTCTCCGTCTCTGTGTGCTCGCAGGGGTTCTTGTGCCGTCCTCTAGCACATAATGAACACAATTTCACACCACAGAGGCCAATTAGAGACATGACAGCCACCTGCCGACACGCCCTCCCAGTGAGAGTGCCAGAGATCTGCCAGTAAACTCTGAACATCAGCAAATTTAGCCAATGTCTTTCATTCGATTCAGTCATTCAGCGGCCCCTCAGTCGCTCCCCCTGGGGTCTTTTATCCTGTCCGAAACCACTACTGCCCAAAACCAGACTGTCTGTCATATACAATCATCATGGCACGTGGACCAGACTTTCTGACTTCTGTCTGACAACGGTTTCATCCATAACCGAAAGTGACACGTGTTTTCCGTGATGAGAAATGATACTAAACTCACTACACATCACAGGATTTGTGTCGTGACCTTTTGGCCCGTGCAGGTAATCTCATCAGTCTGGGGTCGATCGTGCCGGGACCCGTGGGACAGAGAGACGCGCGTCTCACTGATGATGCAGGACGACCTCAGATTCCAGCAACAAACTGCAGCGTGGCAAAGATAAACGAGATGAAACGGTGAGAACATCACAGATGCATAGATATACACAGTTGTGTGTCTGTGGTTCACTGTGATGAAATCACACGATGACGGACAGATAAAAATGACCCGTTCTGAGCTTAGATTACTCGCTGTGGCTTTAAACCATCAATTTAGCTCAACACACACACTCTAGTGATGCTGACAAACCTCGTGCCGTCCTTTGTTAAAGGAACAGTTCACCCAAAAATGTAAACCCTGCCATCATTTACTCACACCCACCAGAGGAAAATGTTCTAGTTCCTATATGAGGAATAAAGAGAATCAAAATGAGAGTGTAATAGTTGAAACACATGAAGAATCTGGAGGTGTAAATGAATGTAGATTGTAGAGGTCAAATCATCTGGATTTGAGTAAATGAGATGAGACATGTTTGAGTTCATATTGAGATCTTCACTAATATTGACTTTTGACTTGACAAATCTGAGCTCAGTTTGACACATTGTTGACATCTCTTTTGAAACTTCTAATGACCGAGACTTTTGTAACATTTCTGACTCTTTTTCTCATGAGAAATATCTGAGACGCAGATGAGACTTTAGCAAAAGTTCGCATCTGCTCTCTATTTAATTTCACTGTTGTGATTTCATCTGTGTTTTTTTCTTAGGGGTAACATCACTTGAAATCTAAAGATACTTTTAAATAGGCAAATATTAAATCAATGTCAACATTAATATCACGTGACTGTTGAACTAGGATTAAATATGCAAATTGTTTTTGGACCAAATAACTAACATAATAAAATGAACAGAAAATGATGCTTTTAAAGTGAAAATACTGTCAATCCACATAAAATACTGTTGTATAATTCAGTATTTACTATAGTAAACAGCAGTGCTGGGCAAGTTACTCTGAAAAAGTAATTAATTACTAGTTACTAGTTGAATTACATATTCAATAGTGTAATTAGATTACTGTACAAATGACTCTCTCCAAAAGGTATTTAATTACTTATTACTAATTATTTTCTATATCCTACATCAACCTTGATGAGTTAAGTGATTCAAGGATAGGCATGAAACGGCTCTTTTAATTCATTCAAATAAATAATATAAACTACATAAAGAACTCTTATTAACTCACCAAAGTATTACAAATGTGAGAATTATACTGTGACTTTGAATTTTGATGTCAATATTGCACACACATACACTCACCTAAAGGATTATTAGGAACACCATACTAATACGGTGTTTGACCCCCTTTCGCCTTCAGAACTGCCTTAATTCTACGTGGCATTGATTCAACAAGGTGCTGAAAGCATTCTTTAGAAATGTTGGCCCATATTGATAGGATAGCATCTTGCAGTTGATGGAGATTTGTGGGATGCACATCCAGGGCACGAAGCTCCCGTTCCACCACATCCCAAAGATGTTCTATCGGGTTGAGATCTGGTGACTGTGGGGGCCATTCTAGTACAGTGAACTCATTGTCATGTTCAAGAAACCAATTTGAAATGATTCGAGCTTTGTGACATGGTGCATTATCCTGCTGGAAGTAGCCATTAGAGGATGGGTACATGGTGGTCATAAAGGGATGGACATGGTCAGAAACAATGCTCAGGTAGGCCGTGGCATTTAAACGATGCCCAATTGGCACTAAGGGGCCTAAAGTGTGCCAAGAAAACATCCCCCACACCATTACACCACCACCACCAGCCTGCACAGTGGTAACAAGGCATGATGGATCCATGTTCTCATTCTGTTTACGCCAAATTCTGACTCTACCATTTGAATGTCTCAACAGAAATCGAGACTCATCAGACCAGGCAACATTTTTCCAGTCTTCAACTGTCCAATTTTGGTGAGCTCGTGCAAATTGTAGCCTCTTTTTCCTATTTGTAGTGGAGATGAGTGGTACCCGGTGGGGTCTTCTGCTGTTGTAGCCCATCTGCCTCAAGGTTGTGCGTGTTGTGGCTTCACAAATGCTTTGCTGCATACCTCGGTTGTAACGAGTGGTTATTTCAGTCAAAGTTGCTCTTCTATCAGCTTGAATCAGTCGGCCCATTCTCCTCTGACCTCTAGCATCAACAAGGCATTTTCGCCCACAGGACTGCCGCATACTGGATGTTTTTCCCTTTTCACACCATTCTTTGTAAACCCTAGAAATGGTTGTGCGTGAAAATCCCAGTAACTGAGCAGATTGTGAAATACTCAGACCGGCCCGTCTGGCACCAACAACCATGCCACGCTCAAAATTGCTTAAATCACCTTTCTTTCCCATTCTGACATTCAGTTTGGAGTTCAGGAGATTGTCTTGACCAGGACCACACCCCTAAATGCATTGAAGCAACTGCCATGTGATTGGTTGATTAGATAATTGCATTAATGAGAAATTGAACAGGTGTTCCTAATAATCCTTTAGGTGAGTGTATATTACACACAGTACTTAGTTTAATGACATCAGAAGTACACTGTAAAAAAGAAAATGGAAATTTTCTGTAAACTGGAAAAACGCAAAATTGTTTATTTCTGTAAAATATAGGATACAAGGATATATATTAAATAGTTTTAACCATTTTTCTTGTAAATGTGTTGTCTTGTTCTGTAATTTTATAGTTTTTGACCGTATTTAAAAAATAAACTGTACAAAAAGAAATCTTTTTCAAAAATTTCTGGCAGCTGGGACACAGAAATAAACTGTAAAATAACGTTTTGTAAATTTGCGGTCTTTTTCTGTAATTTTACGTTTTTTGACCGCACATAAAAAAATTCTCGTTTTTTACATTTTACGTGGAAAATAACAGCAAAACTCTGTAAAATTACAGTTTTTTACAGTGTAACTGTAATTAAATGACAGAAAAAAAGAGTAATCCCTTACTTTACTTTTTCAAGGGAAAAGTAATTAAATTACAGTAACTAATTACTTAGTAACTAGTTACACACAACACTGGTAAACAGTAGTAAAATTCCTAGATACTAAAGTGTTTTTGGATATTACGCTAGTAAATATTAAAGTATACTAGTACAGAATACTGGAGTATTCATTAAAAAGTGTAGTAATTACTACTACAGTTTACCAGAGTAAATACTAAAGTATACTACAGTATTTTTCATGTGAGTGTCAATGTTTTAGACATATTGGAATGACATCTGGCCATTAGTTGCACTACATTAAAAATAACATTCAACATACAGTATGTCCTATCAACACAGAAATACCATCCAGACTAAAGGCAGCGGACAAAAGCATTACAGGTCCAGTAAGTGTTCTCTCGCTCTCATTATCAGCACACAGCGGAGAGCCGGTGGACAATTAGAGCGTTCAGAGAAGTTCCACCGCACCGGGTGGCTGGTCAGCGCTCTTAATAGATTTGCAAGCAATTTACCTTTTCAACATGTTGGCAATCTAACGCAATTTTTGTGCAATTTGTCTGCTTTTAGACTCACACGGAGTCGACTCCAGTGCCGACCAAATGACAGAGTGGAAAAACAACAGCCCACTCCAGACGTACTCTGGACCTGAAATGTCAAAGTGAAAAAGTCAACAGCCGGTACGACAGGAACAAGAGGGCCTCTGGATCTGTGCAAATGGATGTATGTATGGATATGGACATGGAACGGTTGCTGAAATTACCCAGAATACCTTTGGACTGAATTGCTGTGACATTTCCCGAGGTTTGTAGTTTTGACGTCACTCAGAAAAAGGAAAATGACCGTGATTAGGAGTTTCTTCTGCTCTCTGGAGCTCTTCGCTCGACTTCTCGTTCAACCTTTTCCTATTTCCATAAAACAAAAGCATTTCGGGAAATTCTGAAATAGAGAAAATTTAGTTAAGATGAAGCATGGAAAAGATCTGAAAACTTACATTTATTTAGTGACCACGCGCTTTATCCAAAGTGACTTATATAAACCTACTTCACCGTTGTTTTAGTCTAATAAACCTCATACAACTGAACATGAGGGGAAAAGAAAACAACAAAATTCTAAAAGTGCCAATTTTTTTGTGTCCTGTATAAACCTGTGGCAGGGTTTATCTGCTCATCCGGTTGGAAGAGAGCGAGTGTTAATGAAGACGGAGCAGATGTTTTGTAATGGGCTCAATCCGCAGGCAGCTACATAAAAAAAAAGTGTGCCAGAGAGATTATACGCCCAATTTCACCATCTGAAAGCGCTGGAATACTTAACACGTTACAAGGTTCCCACAGCTGTTTTCCTGAAACGCACACACACACATCGTTCACATCATCTCTTTTACCCTCTTGACATCTTTCCTGCATGTTTTTTAAATGACGTGTTTTATGTGACTCTATCAGAGTGTTTCTAATGCAATAATCGCTGTGTGGAATCTGTCACAAATTCTGAGGAATTCAAAGAGCCTTTCAGTCGTATATCACTCCATCTACTTCAGGCTCAACATCAACTCTTCAACCTTCAATAGACAAGCATGAAACTCATCAATCCTGTGTTATCCAGACGCATAAACATAAAACGTTGTCCAAAAACCCAAGTCATGACGCTACAAACTTTCTAAAAATACAAATAATTAAAAAATCTAAATTTTCAATCGGTCAGGCCTCCTGGGGACGGATTGGAATAATCATTACTTCATTACAGTGTGAACATACTACTTTTTTGTTTTTGCAGATAATGTATCATTTAGATAATGATTTAATCTCATTATAAACCGTTTGAATATTTAAAATAATTCAAAAATAATTTGCCTGCATGCATTAAAGGTTACAGGGCGAGCTGTCACATCCTATCTGCCTTTTTTTCTCCCCGTGTTATTTTTTCTCTCTTCACGCTTTGACGCACACGTTCGACCAGAAAATAGCACATAATAACAGTTTAGACACCTTTCAATTTTAGCATTCCTGCTTGAAAAGTTGAGTGTTCCTCCAGGTGCCATGACAACCGCGCCGCTCAGCATCAGCACCACCAGAATCTGCTGCCATGGCGATGGAGTAGCTGTCACTCACATGGGGACGGGCACTCCCACGACCACCAATCGGTATAGAATTTCTTTCCTGAAAAAGTAAAAACTGTTCGTTTCTAACAGTGCCATAAATCATTGTTAAATGCGGTGGTTTGAAGTGAGCCCCGGGAAAGCTTTGCCAGATTGGACGACATCATTTCATATTTCTTTCGCTGATGGGTGATGTCTTAATATCTCTCTTTTTCTTCTTCATCAGAGAGGCGAGAGCAGTTTTCATCCGCGGTCCTGGCGGGCGAGTAATGGTTCTGAGGGTTTCCCCTTAAACAGAACACCCACTTTAAGGTGGAGAGACAGAGACGGAGCAGGCAGTTGATGAAATCGGAGCAGTTATCATGTTAACTATTACCTGTCAGCTCTTTCTGGCCGCACGCTGATGGCACATCAATTTTCTGAAGTGGAAGTCAAGGGCGCCAATGTTGCACAGTAAATGTTAACAAAAGCGCTGCCGTCCACTTCTTTATTTATAAGACGTATGGGCGAGCGGGAAAGAGTCTTTATGGAGTCAGATCTCTCTCTCTCTCTCACACACATACACAATCACTGCTACAGCAACTCTGACACGATTTACATTTCAACACTGTCTAATCCTCTTCAATCCATGCCAACAATACAAACAATCTATCGATATCACTTTACCTCTCATCTCTATTCCATCATCTGCTCTCTCTCTCTCTGCAAAATAAACACAATAATAGAATCACTGACATGTGTAAATGTCACCGAGTGATGCTTGCGGAAGCCAAACAGACGATAAAGTTTGATTTGATGACAGAAATAAATCAAATTTTTGAGAAAGCATACCAGAACATTTTCCACCAGTAAAGTCATCAAAATTGTAAAATAATACGACTGGACCCAATTAAGAGAAAAAATTAAGAGATCATTCCAAATTTTAATTTAATCATCATTTCTAGATGTAATGTGTCCAGTCCAGTGTTTGTTGAATTTGAGCAAAATCAAACCTCAGGAGTGACAAAGTCATCCAACAGCAATGTGAAAGACAGACAAGACGCTGTGATAAAAATCCAGGTTATCACTTAAATTTTTTTAAACTTTTCCTAAATAATACATGTGGAAAATGACTGTTGTATTGCTTAAAAGTGAATATGAACTTGTTTTATTTGCAGTATTTGAGGTCTGAAAAAACACAGAGCATCTTTTCTATTATTTTCACCTGTTTCTCCAGTTTTCATTTTCAGCAAATAAACGCGAATAGAAACAATACCTTTATTTGAGATTTGGGAGAAATATTGCTAGTAGTCCACAGAACGAACCCAAAATAATCATTTTACCCAAACACATACCTATAGGCATGGGCTGAATACCGGTTCCAAGGTATATCGTGGTTTGGAAAGTAAAACCACTAAAAGTGTCTGTTATACCGTTCCAAAGGTATGAGCTGTTTTGTGCCATATTTTGTTTATGCTTAATTAGTTGTTTTCTCATCTGCATTTAATTTATTTATGTATATGTATATATGTATGGATGAATGCATGTAAGTTTAATTACTGGGAATGCATTTAAAAGAAGACTAGAAAGGGGTGCCATGGAAGCACTGATTTAACCTGACATACTGTTCACGTTTACTACTGTTCCAAGTATTTAGTGTTGCATAAAAATCAAATCTATTGTGTTAAAAGTTTTTTACTCAGACATTTAAAATAACACATTTTAAAGCTGCAACCGCAATACCGCGAAACTGTGATAGTTTGGCTCAAGGTTACCATACCGTCAAAATCATACCGTCCATGCCTACAGACCTATTACCTATAAACAGCAAATTCACAAAAACTGAAAATGGTCTTTGAAATGGTCTCAAAACGCACAAAGTGTCCTCAAAGTACAGCTCTTCGATTATTTTCATTTGCATTTATATTCGTCTACAAAAGTAATGTGAAGTGTTTAAGCACAAGCTCAAAACAGGTTCAATAGATAAGATAAATAAATGATGAGAAGTTTGTTTTCTGGTACTGGTGACAAACAGATTCTTCCCTCGATCTTTCACTTTTTCCTTTTCTCTCAGGTATGTGTGCTATACAGAAAACACTCTGAAGAGAATTCAAACCAACACATCGCCACAAATATCAAAAATAAAACCAGGCAATGCTGTTCCTTCTGAACATCTGCTTCTCCTGCATGCGAATAATGAGTAATGGACAGTTGGAATGTTACACTTGTGTCTCGAAGCAAGAAAGAGTGTCAGCGTTTTACAAATCATTACCTTTAAACAACATGACAGAAATGTCAAGATATGCTCACAGATTCACCCAAACACGCACCCATGTGGGATCACAAAGAAAACAGCTAAAATGAGTAAAAAAGAGAAGAAAAACAAAACGTTCAGCCCTCAAAAAGAGAGAAATAAGGGAGTCACACAATAGGGTCACCTCTGCCAGAACGGTCACCTGAGAAGCCGGTGCGTTTCTCTCACACTTAGAGAGGATTAAACCACAAAAGCGGCTAATATCAGGGTTTCAGATGGCACATTCTCGCCTTTAGTGTGAGAATCGCTTCGATTCACCAGCACTTCCTTTCGCTTTTGTGAGCCGCGGCCCCGCCGACAAAGAACATATGTGAAAAGCACGGAGCTTTCAGAGATTAACCCACTTATGTCGTTTAACCCCTTTTGATAAACACGGCCGTGCGGGATAAACACCCGCCGACAGACAGATGCGTCTGACCACACATCAGCACAGCGTCTTCTCTTTAATGAAAGACTCTGGAGGTTCGTCTCTAAACACACCGTTGGGACCAAAAGCGGCTAATTGCCCCCCTCCTCCCTTCTGCTGACGGATAATATAGTTTTATTACCCAGAGGTCACTAGGGCAAAGACGGAGAGGAGAGGCCGTGTTAATGGGTAGACATATCCCACGGGGACAATCGTCCACTACTGTCCACACTGTCCTAACCAGGCCGCACGTCCCCGAGGACGAATAAAGAAGCACGAAAGGCTGCAACTAATTTCGACGTGTTTAAGTATGTGTCGCCGACCTCTTCTTGCTTACCTCGGCTGGAGTTTATTGGCTGCGGTGGGCTGGATGTGTGGGAACGTGACAGCAGGACCCTCAGGGGTGACCGACCGCCCATCATTGATGTTACTGTAAAACACCGTTAGTGGAATCAGGTGAGGTGAAAACTGTTTCAATTAGCTTATTAATATATCTCTGCATTGATCTGTCCATCCATCCAAACAAGAATAAATGAAGCAGAAGGCTATCAAATCAATAAGACTCACTATTGTCTCAGTGAGCTTTAATTAAAAGTGTGAGAAAACCAAAGACATCCGTCAGGAATCTGAAAGTGTATCGAGATGTAAACAACTCTGCATGAGACCTGTTCGACTTTTTTCTGCACTTTCCCATATAGAGAAAGTTAAAACACAGATGAGATCTCTTTAAAATCTCAATTATTTCTCCCAGACATAAATGAGATTAAATGCAAACTTTCTCATCTGCGTCTCAGTGTGTCTGTCATTAGAGTTTGAGAGAGATGTCAACAATGCGTCAAACTGAGCTCAGATTTGTCAAGTCTGCCATCAAACATCAATATTAGTGAAGATCTCAATATCAACTCAACTCAACTCAATATCAAACATGTCTCATCACATTTACTCAGATCCAGATTATTTTACCTCCACGTTCAACATTAATTTTACACCTCCACACTCTCATTTCGTTCTGTTTTTATTTCTTCTGATAAACATCTGAGACTTTTAGCAGAAACATCTGTGACTAAGTTGAAACTTAGCCTAAATAAAGCACAACTGAGACACCATAAAATCTCGTGAGCTATGAAAGAGCAACAACTGAGCAATGACACATTTCTCTGGGTTTCACACATTGTGAGTGTAACTGCAAACACACACGAACAAACTAACAAAAAGGTATAGGCCAAATTATTTTCTCAAATTTTTGATAGTTGGTGTGTGTAAGCATCCAAATGAGATACGTGACAGTAGTACACACACGTAAACGTTTATTTTTATTAATATTTTAGACCGATTTGGAGTCGTATCCGTGTAATTCTCTAGTCGTTATAAAGGCTATCTCTTCCGGGTTTTTCTGCAACCAAGATGCGCGCGCATCCCGAATATTTACAAACGTATAATTAGCCTATAGTGTGTGACTGTGAACTGTGTTTAGATTGGTGAGGGAGAGAGTTCCACGTTTGGCATTTGATGACGTCATTTCGTGTCGAGTTGCCTACCACACGCGCATAGTAAATGAAACGTCCAGTCATCCCTTAAGAAGTATTTTTTCCTCATAGACAGAATGAGTTTAGGCTACATAATTATGCTGTTATGTGTCTGAGGGCATTTTAAAGCAGTCTCACCTGAGAAACCGTCGTGCTAGCAGAGTGTGAACCGTTGAAAGCTGAAATCCCCTCAACAGAAGTCAAACACAAGGTTGGGGTTCTTGAAATGTATATATTAAACTAAACTTTTTTTTAACTCTAACCGTTACCGCGTTTTAAACACCACAAGCGGAGACTACAAGTTAGAGCGCGTGCGTCCACCTGCCGCTAAATAAACGCTGGAGAACTTCCGGCGACGTTTTCATCATGGCGACATCAGAGCGCTCGTGCGCTGTCTGTTTCCATCGCATACGTTAACATATCACTTTAAATGACTTAGAAAGCTGACTTTTGGTTGTCATTGATGTGTATATATAAAATGGTTCAGTTCGCTTAGGAATAATTAAATCTATCCACCCACAAATACAAACAAATAAAGCATAAAAAAAGAAAGTTTGAAGGTCAATCTCCAACTTTTATATTTATTTTACTTCAGTCCCTTAACGAAAATTAGCTATGGTTTTACTGCTAGAGTAACCATGTTTTAACTATGGTCATTATAGTAAAACTGTTACAGAATATTAAACATGATTGTATTAAAACAAACGTGTAGAAAATTATTTTGGCACATTGATTACCATTTGTCTGTCCACGGTTTTAGCTACTACAAATATCATGGTTAAACTATGTTCAGTACAGTACAGTATATAGTAAAACCATGGTAAATTTGTGATTAGTTGACCTAACCATTTTTTGTAGTAAACCACGGTTAACTTTCATATGGGATAGTAAACACAAATTTTCTTGTCTTACTGTAGTTTTAACCATGATATTTGCATTGAAACTGTGGTACGAATAGCAATCAACAAAACATGGTTAATTTTGATGTTTTTAAATGAACTTTTTTCTCAAACAGCCAGGAAATAAATAAAATAAAAGCTATAAGTTTTGTGTACTTTGGACTGAAGCTGCACGTGTTCTGTGATTTTAAACCATAACCCATCCACAGTTTTTAAAATTAAACATTCAGATTTATTGCAAAACCTATTCACAGAAGCAACCAGCAATTGGATTATTATTGTGCATAATATATCTGACAAGTTTATCCAATGGCACAGTGAATCTGAACTCTTATTCTTATACACTGCTCCGGGCGTACGTGTGTTCACTACTCTCTGGATGGGTTAAATGCACATTTCGGGTATGGGTCACCATACCTGACAAATAGGTCACTTCACTTTATTGATTGTTCCCTCCCAACACACACACACACACGCACGCACGCACGCACACACACACACACGTGTGTAAGAGCGCAGATGCGATGACTGTTTAAATTACGCTCATGGTGAATTATGTAATGGCACGTTTGCGTTGATCGGTATTCACGTATATACATCACGAGAGACAGAGGAAGACAGTTTTCACTTTTTCTCTCACTGCATCTATCTATAGTTTTGCTTCGTACACAAAGAAAGTCTGATGAACAGCAATTTCATTTAACCTTGGATGCAGCACCACATTCATGAAATGACACACTTTATTTCTGTCTGATGATGTTTCTAGGGTTTGTGGTACAGTAGATGATTGTGTTATGATGGAGGATGTGCTTGTAATTCACTTATGGGTCAGCACTTGATGATTCCCTGGAGACTCTTCTTGATTCACCCAAGATGTCCTGTTCAGAATGATGGCTTGTCATTTACACTGTGTTAACATTACCAAACACACCTGTTCAAACTTTAGTCATGTTATTGTAACAATTATGATCACATTTTGTTTTGATGTACATAAATTAATTCAGACAGGGGAGTCTAGACCTCCACACCCCAGCGATTACATTTCTCAGAATACACTCGATCAAGAATGAGACGATGATGATGACCTTTGATCCCTGTGACCTCCAGGAAGCCTGGTGTATCACATCTGCTAACCGGACAACAGGTTATTTGAACCCAAAGAACACACAAAGAAAGACTGACATTTCTGGAACATCATAGTAGAAAAAATAAAATGATAACCGAGAATTCTTCCAAATATCTAATTTTGTGTTCAACAGAACCAGGAAATTTATACCGATTTGGAACAACTTGAGGGTGAGTAAATGATGACAGAATTTTCATTTTTGGGTGAACTATCCCTTTAATCATAAATAAAACTTTTTTTGCTCTGCTGTTTAGTTAAAATGCTCGAGAAAAACACTGACCTTTAAAATCACATGAATAAAATTGTTGTTGATTCACTTCTGTCATCTCACACAAACACACACCTTTCTCATGATGACAGACAGCAAATAACTTCCACATCACATCAGCACAAGACACGTCCTTATGAGAGGAAACTGTCAATCAGGCTCCGCTCCAACACGCGCGCGCACACACGTTTGTATTACTATAATAGTGGGGACATTACATAGACTTCCATTGATTTTATGTCGGGTTTATGATATATTCTATCCCCTAATCCTGCCCCAACACATAAACCTGCTAATCACACAAACATGTGCAAGACACTAGATGTAAAAAACTGTATTTGACCGAATTATGAGCCTTTTTATTTAGTGAGGACCAAGTGGGTTCACAATTAGTTTACTGTGGTATGATGACATTTGGCCCTCACAAATAGCTAAACCAGTACACACTAACGCACACACACTTACGCACACACACTTCAAAATAAATAACACTATTACAACATCTCTATGCCTTTGGGGAAGTTTTGTCATGTTAATAATTTGTCATACACTTACTTGCACGCACACGCGCACACACGCACACGCACGCACACGCATGTTGGGTTTCCATGTTTTATGGGGACATTCCAATGGTTTTTATACTGTACAAACTGTATATCATATTCCCACCCCCTAACCCTAACAATCACACACAACTGTCTGCTCTTTTACATTTTCACAAAAAATCATTCTGTATGATTTATAAGCTTGTTTCCTCATGGGGACAAAAAAATGTCCCCTCAAGAACAAGGATTTTGGATATTGCCATCTTTGTGGGGACATTTTGTCCCCATACAGTAGGGTTTACCTTTACCACGCAAACACACACACACACGCACACGCACACACACACACACACACACACACACACACGCACGCACGCACGCACGCACGCGCGCACGCACGCGCTTATTTGACACAAACCCTGATTGACAGAAGACGTGTTGTATTGTGTAATAAACCCAATCTGATTAAGGTGAGAAAGTTCATAAATGTTTCAGTTCAGAGGAATGAAATCAGGTTTACAGACAGCAAAATTGAGTGAAGTAAACCAAAAGGGTGAAATAAATAAAAGGGTCAAGATATTTACAGAAACATCTCATTAAAATTAAATTGGCATGAATATATGAAGTTGAACAAAACTGTGTGCATTTATTAAGATCTAAAAATCTCAAGCAAACAATTGAAGGCCTCTCTCTCTCTCACACTCACAGTTTTTGTCAGTGCTCGGCGGTCCGTGATAATGCGCTTATTATGAGAACAGGTTCCACGCGGGACTTTGCAGATATACGTGTGGGAAAGAATGCGCGTGGAGAAAGACATCTGCTCACACACATGTCAGGCCACACTGTATCATGATCCCTGAATTCTGCTTAACTTTATCCCTGGATGCCTGATGAGTTACGCAGCGATATTTTATTCTTTTCTTTTATGACAGATTTCCCTGAATTTCGTATGAAACTTAATAACCCCTTCATTTGAATTCAAGCGCAAAAAATGTAACGTTGCTGCTTTAATTTCTTTATAGTTCCGTAAAAAACATCTGAATTTTGGTCGGTGTGTGAAATTTAAACGCAGCAAAAATGTTGTTTCTTTTTAATAGGCTATAAAAATAACTATTACTTCGAAATTAAAAAGAATAATACACCACAAAATGTACATTGTATTTTTGGTATAGCATTTTTGTTGAGGCTTGAACAACTTGAGATTTGGTGTAATAAAACCAAAGGCTTTTGTTATGTTTTTGACGGAGTCTGATTCTTTATCTCTGTTAATTGTGAAAGTCTCAGTTAAAATGATCGAGCGCGGTCAGGATTAATATCAAACAAATACAACTGCGCGTGATTAAAGCTCAACCTCTTTATTAAATTTGAAAGTCAAATTAAACGCCTGATGTACACGTGCACTGCATGTTGATCTGGGCTCCCTTTGAGCTCGTGCGCATCTAAATGCTGTTACGCACAAAAATAAATCTTTTTTCCTAAACTGTATTAGCAAGTTGGCTACAGGGGAATCCAAAAGTATGTGAATAACAAAAAATAAGAATTTATAGGTAAAACATTAAAAGCATCAAGGACATAAACCTGGAGTCCATGCCGGTGCGCGCATGTTGAAGTACAGGCTTACAGGCTTTTAAATTCTGAAAATTAAAATGGTTGTGCTAATGAAGTAGTATGTAACAAAGACATTTGTAGGCTATCATATTTAAATAGAAACATACAGTAATAAACAGTTTTACAAGTCGAATCAGTTTTCGAACTCCACTGTATTTGTTTCAATATTTTGGCCAATTTAAAATTTAGTTTATTCCCTTCATTGTTCAGTTAATATGAGAAATTCTTCAACAATGAAAAACATACAGACATCGTAGTAGTTTCCATCTAAAATTGCGCTTAAACAGCCCACAGCGAATCATTTACACTACCACCGGTGAATTACGCAAACATTATCTCTTCTGTGAATGAGATAAAAAAGAGAGATCGTGGATGAACTTCATTTCCACTTGCTCGGAAAGCTGCTGACCCAACGCGCAACACCCACTTCCACCTCTTCGTGTGACCCACCACGCCCTCCACCGACCCACCGGGCACCTATGATCCCAAACAGATCTGAAGAGTTTTCTGGAGGAAAAAAGAGCATATCTAAACGAATATAATTAAGCTTTTACATTATTATATACGATCATGTAGTAGCCTAAATCTAGCACGTGACTTTGCTTTGCGCAATTAAGAATAAAATCTTAAGGAAAACGAAGCTTCAGTTAATTAGCATAAAAGATTAGTTATCCTTACATGGGTATCCCCAACAATTAAATGAGGTCCATGAAAGCTTCGCCCACTCGCCCCTCCCACTCGTAAAGAATTACAAGACGGGACAACACGTCACCAAAGCGCTCCGCAGATGACATCACCGAGCGCAGCGCTCCCGACAGTTTCAGCTGATCTGATTGGTCACATTGGGATCCTGTGACTCTTCAAAGACAAAGCCGAACACATTTGTGCTTTTCCAAAACATCCGAGAGACTTGTTAAAAGACATTTCCACAGGTGCACGCGGACACTCGTGGAATGGCAACTTCACTTCTTGGGGTGAGTAAACCTCTCTTGTCATGCGGGAAGATTAAATGTGTGTGTACTGGGGATTTTTCAGTCGAATGAGAAAAAGCAAACATTTAAACTTCACGTACGATATGTTTACATTAGGTTACAAGAACTGCATTGCTGCTGGCCTGCAGGTGGATCCTTTTTGCAGTAGCCTGTTATCTTAAAAAGAAAGATTTTGTTTGAATAACTTTAACATTTATTTGAAGAAATAAGATCTTTTTTGCTATGTTCCATTAGAACGTAAAGTTCTTGTTGTTAAAGTGTAAATTGTGCCATAAAATGTTCGTAGAAAACCTTTTTCCCAAATGACACAAGTTTGTAAAACACTTTTTTGGTTGTAAATCTGTACCTTTAAATAGAGATACAGTAAATGTCCAGCCGTACAGCCTATAGTTAAGCATATATTTGAATAGTCGTTAAATAAACTATTTTGCTACTCAACAGTTCGACGTTTCCATATTTGTTCTATAACCCCTCTCTGTGGTTTATGACTTCAGGAGGAACCTAGGGTTGGATCCACTCCATTGGCTATGTTGGCAGCAACCTGTAACAAAATCGGAGGCTCGAGTCCTTCCTCGGACAGCGGCTCGTTTGGGAAAGCAGGTTTTCACCCATGGAAACGTGCAGCACCCAGCAGCTGTTCTCTATCTCCGTTCGGCGCGCAACGGAACGATTCCTTCGGTGCCAACAGCTCCTTCTCTGTGACGGGCACTAATACCTCCACCAGCCCGTTTGGAAACGACTACCCCGTGTTTCAGACGTCAGTCGCCAACAGTTCTCAGGACCCGAGCGCGCAGTCTGTCTTCATCTCTAAAGTGGAGACTCTACAGGGGATTTACCCGAGGATGAGCGTTGCGCACCCGTACGAGACGTGGTTCAAATCCGCGCACGCTGGAATCTCCGCAGGGGACGTGGGCACCGGCAGCGGGTCGTCCTGGTGGGATGTGGGAGCCGGCTGGATTGACGTTCAAAGCGCAAACGGGGCCGCGCTCCAGACTTCTCTGCATTCGCCCCTGGGTGGGTACAACTCAGACTATTCCCCCCTCACTCACTCCGCGTTCAGTGCCAGCCCGTCTCCACATCTTCTCACGGGCGGACAGCATCTGATGGACGGATTCAAACCGGTGTTATCAGCCAACTACCCGGAAACCAGCCCGTGTTCAATAGCTGGTGCCAATGGTGCAGTTTTAGCCCCTGCTGTACCCCTGGTTGGATCCCCCCGCTCATCCAACAGGCGGTACTCGGGCAGAGCGACCTGTGACTGTCCGAACTGCCAGGAGGCGGATAGGTTGGGGCCCGCTGGGGCCAACCTGCGCAGAAAGGGGCTCCACAGTTGCCACATTCCCGGCTGCGGAAAGGTATACGGCAAGACCTCTCACCTCAAAGCGCATTTGCGTTGGCACACCGGGGAGAGGCCGTTCGTCTGTAACTGGCTGTTTTGTGGCAAGCGCTTCACCCGCTCCGATGAGCTCCAGCGGCATTTACGCACACACACCGGGGAAAAGAGATTCGCCTGTCCGGTGTGCAACAAGCGCTTCATGCGCAGCGACCACCTCAGTAAACACGCGAAAACGCACAGCGCCGGCGAGCCCGGATCTAACGGGATAAAAAAGGGCAGTGATACCGACAGCGAACACAGTGTGCCGGGCAGCCCATCCTGTCAGTCCCCTGAAATGATCCAAACCACAGAACCCGTCCAGAACGGCGTCAGTCACTGAGCAAAACTTATGAAAAGATGGAACACGCATCTCGTGGACGCACCAAATAATTTTGGTTTCTCTAGTTAATATCATGGTTTTGTCAAAATAGACGTCAGTTTTATCAATCATGCATTGGCAGAAAGTCCCTCTCAGGTGGTATAAGAGATTATAAATATTTGAACTTTAAAACTGAATATGTAAGAAACTTGAGCTCACCTTTTTCCGTATGCGCTCTTGTAAACACATTCTGCATTCCGTCACGTCTATTGAGGCACTTTATGAACGAACTACAAAAATCAAGGGTTTATTTCTCAACAACTGCACAACTGTGTTTAATCATTTTATGATTCTTAATGTTGAAATGTGACAAAAACAACATCCAACCCAGTGAGTCTTTGGAGAGATTTTAAGAAAACTTGAAATCATCATTTAAGTGTCCTACGAACGAACAACGTTTGTAAATTATTTTAATTTCTTTGTGCAGTTATAACACTGAACTGAAACTTTTCTCGATGCAAAGTAAAAGCTGTATATAGAATTGTCTGGAAACCCTATTTATCATCGAGTTTGATTTGTGCTTTGAAGTCTATCAGAGTCGCACTTTGAATCTATATTTATAATTTTTAGGATCGAATCAACTCGATCAGTCTGTTTATCTTTTGTTTTATTGTTATTATTTAAATGAGCTTGTGCATTTATATTTCCTGGCTGTTTACTTTAAAGATATAAAAACTCGCAATAAAGTCAGATTTGGCCTGGCTTTTTGGACTGTTTTTGGGACATATGATCTCTGGGTTGTATTTTCAGGGGGGTTTTAACCATGCACGAACACGCATATGTTTGTCAAATTTGTTTGAAGAGCTACTATTTTTGTGAGATATATATTTTTAAACATTTCTATCATTATATTGCTAGAAATTAATTCATAGTTAATATACGAGAGTATATGCTACGAAACAAACATATGTAAAGTTTAGAATTTATGTCAGACGTCATAACGTAATAAAAACAAATCACACGCAGGCCTGCATTGAAAGCTAATGCTTACAAAAATATAAAAATACTTAAACGTGTGGTCATTTCAAGACAAAACAAGAAATATTTGGCATACCACATATACGAATAAATGTATACATACCTCTATCAACTTAAAACAAACAAAATGAAAATGATCTGTTTATTTACATAACTGCTTTATTTCTATGAAACTGATTAATCACGTCAAGATCAACTTCACGTAAAACAATATTAAATTAGAAGATATTTTAATTTAAAATATACCTAAGTAAATATTTAATAAAGTATTATATACAATTATTATATTTATAAAAATACGAGATGCGAAGTGTGAGCGGCATTAAAACTCAGTGCGAGTATTTGGCGCCATTTAGCGGTCATTACAGGAAGTGCAGCTCAAAAACAGGAGCCTCTCTTTGACCTGCTTCAGACATAAAAGTATACAAATGAACATTTTAAAATAACAAAATTAAATGTATACATCACAAACTTCCTACTGATGACTGATTTTAATCTAGAAGAACATTTACATTTATGAATTTGGCAGACGCTTTTATCCAAAGTGACTTACGCCTACAGTGCATTAGAATGACTTTATTAAAATGTGCTAATGCAGTGCTCTACGAAATGATCTACAAGAACAGTTGACAACAGAAAATAAAACAACAGAATTCTGAAATTCTGGCCAATAATAACCTGTGTACGTTTTACTATATATTGAATTTAAGATTTAACACAATTAAAAAAGGCTAGTTTCAAATTTGTCTAACTTGATTTACATGGCTATATAGTTGCACTATATATTAATAATAAACTCCCAAGCTAAATGTTATTCATGAGACTTCTAAAAATTCCACAGAAACAAAATCATGATGGTGTTTTTAATTGAAACTATTGAAACTGATCTTTTTGACTGAAATCAGACCCCAGTGCGTAACAGAAAGTGGCTGGCATGAAGACATTAAGATTGCGCTTGACTTCCGCGAAAACATTCATAAACACAAACTACAAACCAGTGACAAATGTACATTTTACAACACATGCTCAAATTGTACTGTTTTACAAGCATGTTCACTGTAGTAAAAAATAAAAAGCATTTATGACAAAAAAAACCCCTAATAATAAATATTTGTTTAGTGTTATCTGATGTAAACGTTGTATTAAAACTGAATGTATTAGAGCCAGAGGAATGCTGCAGTAATGACCACAGACTATGTACCCAAAAATGAGCCTCAGTAGTACATGACAACAGACATAAATACTGACCAGCAGAACAAATCATTCACAATCATTACACAAACCTAAATATACAGTAAAGTAGTCCTGGGAGAAGAAACCTCCCTAAATTTCCAGTTTATCCAGGGAATCATGTATACATGCAGAACAACCAGACCTGTTAAAAAAAGTGCAGAATTATTCTGTATTTTGCTTAAATATTCAAGGAACCTGATTGGCACTTTCAGAATCAAGATGCCACATAAGAATCCAGATCAACCGCTACACGGAGAGCTGTTAGGAACGTTATATATGTGTTGAACACTAGATGGAAGACTAACCCCAGACAGCAGGTCAGGGATTTTCCCCACTGGTTATGTTCAGAATGGAATGTAAGCACGCTGTGCAGTTTATACAGGCTTTAGAAAACTAAAACAGTGTGCTGTATGCCACAATAAACGTGTCAAACGGTATATTAGCGATGCTAATTGCAATTGCAGTAGTATTGTCACACGACCTCATTTTGACAAGCCAGAAATAAGTATAGGTAGATGCCACATGCGACCGCTTCAGACACACTGATGTATCCGGCACCTTGAAACAGTCAACATTTCAATCGCTGTCGTCAGTCACAGTAAAATTTCCTAAATGAAAAATACTGCACAGCCTCTGGTTGTGAAAAACGTGAAAAAAAAAGAGGCGAACTAACTGTGAATGGATGTCGAGCGCACTGCATTGTGGGATACAGTATCTCACACAGTGTACTCTGCTTGTACCCTCACATTTGGTCAAATCTAGAAGCAACAACAGAACATTTGCTGCAGACATACTGCTGTAGTATAGTACGGCTTCATACTTAGCATATCCAGATTCTGTAGTGTTTTGCCGAATAAAATTAAAGAAACAACATTCTCACAATTATTCACAAAATCTAAAACACTGTACCTCTGAAAAGATCATCAAAAAATATAATATGCAAGGAGAACCCCACAGGTCACTGGCCGATATATTCAATTGAATGGGTCTAAAAGTTTAATTTGTGGGTTTTTGTACCGTTTAGCTTGCACTTCACCTTCTCACCCTGTGTGCCATCAGAGAATGATGAAATATTTAATGCCATTTAACATCATAAATTACATCCCTAGCAAAAAGTTATTGCTTCATCTAAGTGCTTTGTAAATAGAGAGATGGATTGTGATTGGTTTCTGGCGTGACCTTTGACCCTGTCATTGCCACGCATTAGTTAGCGCCTTCTTGGATATGTGTGAGTGGATTTCTACCGGCTGGTTCGGGAGGCGGTCCCTCCTGTACGTTATCGTCTTCTCATTGGTCGTAGGACCATAAGCAGAATCCTGTATCCAGACATAAACATGATTAGAAATATTCAGATATAGAAATATTCTAAAGCAAATTGCCTTGGTCACAGTCGCTTTCTGTACTTTAGGATCTTTAATACTTTGGGTACAATTTTATTCTATTACTCTATTATATCTAGTATTCAACGTTAGTGTGAGCACATGAAAACAAAAGTCCGATGAAAAAGATTTTGTGAATCCCATACGGACAGATATCATACTGTACCTTACAATCAGACTGCTGGTTGGGGTTTTTCTGCCATGCGCAGTTTCTTGTTCTCAGTAAATGACTGACTACAGCCAGCAGACCGATACCCAACATCAACGTCAGGAGGAAAGTGCTGAGGAACGTCTTAACTGATCTCTGACCCCAAACACACACTGACACACGGAAAAACAAAAGAAATCACTTCTGTCAACAGGAATATTTTTTGCTCAGATGTTGCTCATTCATAACTCAGTGATGTTTCATTAAGATATCAGTCTGTCTCAGATGTTTTTCCAAAAATGAGTGACGAGACAAATGGGAAGTCTCGGAGTTCATACTGAGATCTCTGCATTTTGCGTCTTTAAGACATTTTTGATGTCTCATCGGCAACTTAAGCGGAAAGACATTTTCTCATTTTGCTATCTAGTCGTTAAAGTGATCTGTATTTTTCTTTTCAGAGCAAGAGACTACAATACGTCAAACATCTTAGTTTGGTCTCGATTTGGTTCCGACCGTTGTCTACGAGTAAAAAAGGAGACATTAAAAAGATCTCAACTGTGCATTTTCAGAGCAGGTGACTTCAAAAATCTCAGTTTGCTCTTTCGATCTTATCGCTGTCTATGAGAAACAAACGAGACGTTAAAGAGATCTTCATTTTGTATTTTCTTTTCAGAGCAGTTGACTTAAAACATCTCAGTTTGGTCTCCATTTTCATCTCTCTGCTGTCTATGAGAAACAAACGAGACGTTAGAGACCAACTGCAGGGGACTTTAGTAAAAACATCGGTTTGCCCTTTATTTGATCTCTTTGCTCAAAGATACAATTGAGACTTTAAAGAGATCTCATTTGAGACTTTACACAAATCTGAGAAATTACAGATCTCAGAAAACTCTCAGAAAAGATCTCAGAAAAAATGAAGACTAAGGGAAAATGTTGCATGAATTACTCACCCTCCCAAGTTGTTTTAAACCTGTATAAATGACTTTGTTCTGATGAACACAAAGAAAGAGATTTGGAAAAATGCTAGCAACTGACATTTCTGGGGCACCATTGACTTCCTATAGTAGAAAAAAACAAAACGGCAGTCGAAGGTGCCCCAGAACTGCCAGTTTTCCTAAATTCTTCAAAATATCACATTTTGTGTTCGAGAGAACAAAAAAAAGAGATTGTATTTAATATTTGTCCTGGTAGTCCGTGATGTCCCAGAAATGTCCGTTGCTATCTGTGTTTGTGTTCATCAGAACAAAGAAATGTAAACAGGTTTGAAACCACTTAAGGGGGAGTAAATAATGACAGATGACAGAATCCCTTTAAATACATTTTGTTCCGTCGGTGATGAGCTCTGCAGTGTTTCATAAACGTGACGGTTAAGTTCACAAAGAGTTTGTTTAAAACAAAAACTATCCAAAGAAATCTTTGGAAAGCTAAACATGAGGCAGATGTTTGTGTGGTCTCCCTCAGGCCTGGCTCTGATCGCCAAAGCAGCTGCCGACCAACACACGGCCCATAGACAGCATAGATGTGTGTGTTCAGCTCGGCTCTGATCCAGGCCAGCGCTGACACAAAGACCATAAAGTACCATTTTAAGGGGTTTCCGTGGAGACCTGGAAGCAGGAGATCAGGCCGAGGATAAAGAATGCGGATCGCACACAGAATGCTTCGTGCTGTTTGTGAGAAACAGAGAGGGGGCGTGTCCGCTGTGACATTTGGGCGAAACCGAGGGAGGAAAGAGTCATCGCAAGTCAGATCTCTTTATTGTTCCTGGACATCAGCGAGAAGGAATTAAATTACTCAAACTGAATGTGAGGAAAAGTGAGAGTCAACTCCAGTGAAGGAAATTCAGAAGAGATCTCATTAACGTCTCAAACTGTGCTTATACTTCCACATGACACGTGTGTGTCAATTTTCATTTCTCTCAACATCTGAGACAATGTTGATCGTTCAACTGATGTTACAATTCAAACAACAACAAAACCTTAACGTCTTACAAACTGGCATCATCCTTATAAACCAGTAACGTTTTTCCTCACCGGGATGTCGGCTAATGTGCAGCTGAGGTCCGTCTGTCGTCACGTCCACGAGAAAGCGGTAATGACATTTCTCAGGGGCGAGATACAGGCAGTAACTCCCTCTCACCAGCTCTGAGCGACATCACAGATCATTCAAACAAAGACAACCTTCTTTTCAGCATCAAGCTCACAGCGCATTGGTCCGTGTTCATTCGGATGCGAGGTCTCACCTACCTGTGATGTCATCAACATAGTCCACCAATGGGGTGCAGCTGTGATTACAAAGGTGGAAACCATGAGGTCCGAGTCTGTTTGACAGATGACAGCCCACGCAGCCCCTGATGGAGAGAGAGAGAGATACTGAGTTACTTCTGAATCTTCTGCATCATTTGCAGAAGTGAAACCAAATTGAATAAAAGATCATTTACTATTCTAGCATGATACTTCTTCTTACTGAAATAGTCAAAAATAAAAATATATTTTTTATAAATAAACAGACATCACTGCAATTGTGAGCACATTAGTTATAGTTGCTACGGCAGTGAACACCTGACTGTCGTAGTTTGACTGACAGGTGATCGAACCCATCGATGACATCAGCGGCATGTTTAAATAAAAGAGCGAGATTACCAGTGAGACAGACAGGAGCTGTAGCAGGTGTGACACTTCTCGCAGAACGTCCCGGAGCGCCGGGGGTCATCACACACACACCTGCCACACACACACTTTCCCAGACCGCCACATATCGATCCGTCATCTGACACGCAGGTTTCCGTGGAGACGGGACAGTCGCAGGTCTTGCCCGTGAAACCGGGCTGACACACGCATTCACCTGAAACGCACTGCCCGCGTCCTGACACACACAAAAAACACACAATAAATCAAGATGAACGTTTTGGGAAATACCCACATTTGAAGCTTTAGCAACACTTTCCAACACTTTCTCAAGAGTTTCTCAAACTGTGCTCAGACACAAAATGAGATTATTTATTGATAGGATTTGATGTTTTCAGCTTTTAAATCCATAGAAAAAATAATACAATGAAGTATCTTTTGTGAAGTAGGCCTACTTACTAGGTTATCTAAAATATGGTAATACCAATATTAAAAACAAATCAAATATACAGAAATGTTTATTTTCAAAAACAAAAGTGAATTTTGATCATTTTGATTAATACCATTACTGTGATGGAACGTTTCTTAACATGATGATGTTTTTGTCATACTGTCCACACACCTCCACACACCAGACCTCTCTCATACGGGCAGGAGAAATCGTCCATCTCGCAAAACTTCCCGTAAATGTTTCCCAGTCTGCTGGAATCACATACACACGTGCCACATCGACAGGTTCCTCTCCCGCTGCACACAGGTTTCGTCCCGTCCTCTCTACAGACATCCATCCCTTTCCCCATATCTTCAGAGCAAGCTGTAGAATTTGAGTCGTCATGACAACGACCCGCCTCTGTGCAGCCACACCCACAGACCTGTCGGACTCGAACGGTAACAGACTCGTTCAATCCCACCGGCCTGACGGAAATCACCACCTCCTGATCGGCACCCCCCTCTGGCGCTGGGCAGGAGACCATTCCAACCGTGACATTAAAGAAGACCTGCGGAGGAGACCGACACGTTACACAAACTTCAGTAACAGAAACACAGAAACTGAAACTTAAACAACTTACTTGAACGATAATACATGTACGTAAACAGTGATTACAAGAACTCCACAAATGCCCTCGCAATGACCCGGAACATCCACCCGACACAATCTGTGTCCACTCTGTTATGTTAACAATGTTTACACACGTCACACGATTGTTTAAAACACACGGACTTGTCATTTAGAAGCAGACTAACAGCCTCCACAGGCTTTCAATAGTCACATGACGACACTGCCAATGTGAAATAGACACACACATACATACTGTATTCACGCAAAGAATGACATCACATGCACAGAATGACATCATATGCAGAGAATGGCTACGTATGCACATATGACATCATACGCATTGAATGACATCATACGCACTGAATGACATCATACGCACTGAATGTCATCATACGCACTGAATGTCATCATACACATAGGATGACATGCACATAATGACATCATACGCAGAGAATGGCTACACATGCACATATGACATCATACGCATTGAATAACATCATACGCACTAATGACATCATACACATAGGATGACATCATACAGACGGATTGATATGCACATACTGATATCATATGCAGAGAATGGCTACATATGCACATATGACATCATACGCATTGAATGACATCATACGCATAAACTAAACATCTCCAGAGACGATTTGTGAAATTTTATTTTGAGTGAACTGTTCCTTTAAAGGGATAGTTCCCCCAAAATGCAAATTCTGTCATGAATGACTCCCCCTCGAGTTGTTCCAAACCTGTATACATTTCTTTGTTCTGATGAACACAGAGAAAGATATTTGGACGAATGCTTTTAACCTAACAGTTCTTGGACTTCACTGACTACTGTCAGGAATCGTGTGCGAGAGGAAGAGAACCCAATTGCAGGCAAGCAGTGATGGGGTTAACAAAGGTTTTTATTCTTACAAAAAAACACAAAACAAAAACCCACGAGGGGGTATCAATACCAGAACGAACTAAAATACAAACCGGAACAAAACACTTCCCTCGGTGGGGAAAAACAAACTAAACAGAACACGACACAACGTCTTAAATAAGGCAAAATACATAAACTAACAGAACAGGAACACACTCACAAACTTGAACGGACACCACGGTAAATCCAAGGACAAAACACTGGTGTACACAGACAAGGCACAACCACCACATGGAACGAAGTACAGTACGGATACAATGACAGAGCCCAGGACAATGAAACATGAGGACTATATAAAGGGGAGGAAATCAAGAGGGAACAGGTGTGAGACATGAACTAATCAACAAGCAATAACGAGGGATACAAAAGGGCGGGAAAACAGACAAAGACCGGAGAGAGTATCGAAGACCGAAAGGGTCAAAAAGACTCTCCACACATAACAAGGGATCCTGCCGTGATTCTGTCCCATAACCAACATAGACATGACATGATGAGGTAGAATCACGACAACTACCAGAGTAGGAAAAATGACAATTCTTCAACATTCTTCAAAATATCTTCCTTTGTGTTCAACAGAACAACAAAATGATAAAGTAATTTTTCCTACTCTGGTAGTCAAAGGGGTCCAAGAACTGTTTGGTTATAATCATTCTTCCAAATATCTTTCTCTGTGTTCATAAGAACAAATAAATGTCTACAGATTTGGAACAACTCGAAGGTGAGTAAATTTTTGAGCGAACTGTTCATTTAAGAAAAGCCTTGTTGTTCAGCTCGATATCAACCTCAACATCTCTGTTCCCTCTACTGAAAACAGATGTATCTGAGTTGAAAAGTTTTCGTACTGTTTGTTTGGGCTGAACGCTGGAACATTTAGTGTTCTCGAAAACAGATGATCCATTGGGGCAAAAGGCCGTCACGTTCACCCGGAACCTGTGAGCTTGGCCGCCCTCCACCCCGACCTGCAGCTCCACATCCGACAGCAGCTTCTGAAAGAGAACACAGACGAGAGCGGAGCTTGAGAAAGACTCCATTGTCTCAACCTATAAGCAGGTTCCTGGCGAAAAAGAGGACGGCCTAAAAATAGCGTCTTTGTGCCGATCAGCGATTGGAGCTGGCCGTTTATAAAGCAGGCTTCTGTTCGCCCGGATCAGCGGATTTTGGGGAGGACAATGCATTGTTGTACCCACAGCGAGATTACTTCTCATCTTAAACGCATGCCTGAGCAGATTGTGAGTCAAACTGCGAGACGGTAAACAAATGTGAGTGTTAGGAAACGTTCAGGGGGAATTTCTGACCTTCCCACCGAACTGTGCTTGTGTGGATGCAGATATTAAAGGGAAAGAGAAAGTCGTGGTCGTGTTTACCTTGTAGGCATGCACCACTAAATCCTTAAGATTAGATGCTTTGGGAAACAGCCGACCCACGTAACTGCCTGGAATCAAGTTCATCAGATCCTGTGCAGAGATGAGAGAGAAAACATGTGCGGCATTTCTGCGTCTGTAGTTTTAAGAGAATAATTATCAAAGGAATATTCAGAATTGGTGGATTGCCGTAAATGACCAAAGAAAGTAAAGCCGGCTTAGTGTGAACGTGACCATCTTACATAGAATAAAAAAATAAATCATACGAATGATTTGAACTTTCAAAGGACTGTGTACATTGATATCTGACGTGAGATGTGATCGTAGCCACCGCTCACTTCCACGCGAGACGCCTGCTTTGCGGTTTCAACAAAGCGAAGAATGAATCAAAAGGTGATTCATCAACACGCTGAAATCATTCTTGTAAAAAGCATGGATGACTGCTGATGGAGGAGAAATTACCTCATACCACCGATATTGCAACTGATCCACAGCGAATATAGAGTAAACGCTGTTCTCCAGAAGTTTCTCTGCCAGCTGACCGATGGATGGATGTTCCTGGAAAGCCAACGGTTTGCTTTTATTTCTTGAATGCCTTCATTAAATGCATTTCATTCCTGCAATAATGCATTTGGCCCCTTTGCTGACCTTACCATAGTCGATGTCTGAGAGTAGATGTTATCCTGTAGGTGGCAGCGGCCGTCATGAGGAACAACGATACCGGCCAGTTTACTGTCCAGAGCCAAATGAGAGGGTTGATCGGTCATAACCAGTAACAGATGTTTGGCTTCCGGTCTCCATCCGATGTCCTTCTGTAGAAAGAAATCTGAGTTTACAATCGACTTGACTTCGCACGATTGCTCAGCTCCACACAACAGCGTTTTTAGCTACAAAGGTGATATGTAATGTTTGACTAACACAGAAGCTCCGAAAACATGACTTTTATTTTGAAGTTACAACCGCTGGACACAGCGAACGCACGGTGTAATCTTTAAAAACAACAGAAGGGAGGCTAAGCGCAGATGAATATTCCACCTGAGACCCGTATGCGCCAAAGCAAACATCTCCATCATGCCAGTGGGTTTCAATGTTATAAAGATTCCTTCGAGGTCACTGGCGGAACCTTCAGGAAGTTTTCATTTATCAGATTCACACAAAACTCCCAGCAACTCAACTCCATAAAGAGTCTTTTGTTGATATGAATCCAGCCGTCCTGCTGGGTGGATCTTACACTCCTCTACCAATGGCCGCATGGACATCGCCGATGACATCATCCCATGTTAACAGACCAGTGAGATGGACGCGTTCAGCTCTTCAGCAATGCTTTGAATACGCTGGTTTCTGTAAGTGTGGCGAGTGTGTCATTCTATAGAGCCGTCAGGCATTGTTTCCATTCCCGAGGACAGATAGCAGTACTGACCTGAGACCTGCCGTCTCCAGGATGACCACAGAAGAAAATAAACTCTTGATGACACACAAACAGTCACCCCGACGCAGGACGACTGGAGCCATTTTTAACTGATGACTTCACACTATTCTGTCCATGCAAGAGGACAGAACTACAAACATTGAAGTATGCATAGTGTATGGTACACGAAGCGAGCACGCACCTTACAAACGGTGGCCTGCAGCATGGCGTCAAATCCGCCCTCCGGCGTGTCCATGTTTCCCGAGATCCTCTGCTCCTGGATAACACGCGTGAACTCCGTCATGTTCTTCGTGACGGGCAGAACGTGAATAAAACCATGCGCGGGCCTGCAGTGGACCTCATAGTCACTGTGACCGGAGAGAGAGAGACGGGTGAGATTAGATCAGCACATTCCCACACTACTGAGAATGAGATCACAGTGAATATATTCAGGGGATCCCGGGCTGAATTTATACTGCTGGAGTCACCGATGAGCATTCAGCTTTCACCGGCACTACGAACAACAACAAAGACACACAGAAGCGTCAAGACGGCATCATCTTTCCCTTTGCTTTTTAACGCCGCGCCAGCTTCCAAGCTAATGTTCATAGCGAGAGCCATGTTTATTTATTCCTAAACAAACAAACAGAGCCCTAAATAAGATGTTTTTTTCCCCTAAAAACCTAAAAGGGACAGTTCACGCACAAATGAAAGTTTAATTTACTCCCCCTCGAGTTGTACCAAATGTTTATGAATTTCTCTACACAGAGAAAGATATTTGGAAGAATGTAACCAAACAGTTCTTGGACCCCTTGACTACCAGAGTGCCCCAGAACTGTATGCATTCTTCAAAATATCTTCTTTTGTGTTCGACAGAACAAAGACATTTATGAAGCAATTTTTCTACTATGGTAGTCAATGAGGTCCAAGAACTGTTTGGTTATAAGCATTCTTACAAACATCAGAACAAAGACATTTCTACAGATTTGGAACAACTCGAGGGGGAGTAAATGATGACAGGATTTGCATTTTTGGGTGAACTGTCCCTTTAAGACTCTATTTGACTTTATTAAATAGCTTGTCAGATGTATGCACAAGTATCACAGTCCAGTCCAGTTTTTATGCGAACATTTTATGTGCATCAAGACCTTTCCCAAGAAAAGAAAAAGAGAGTTAGAATATTTTCCTCTGGGTCATCTTCACCATGAATATTGTGAGGAATAAAATGCATCACAGACTGTTATCACATCTAACAACAGCTCAGATGGTTTCAGTACTAGATTCTGGTAAATACTGTTTGAACATTCTTACAAAAAAAGATCTTTTTGTTTCGACTGAGCATTACTATCAAGGTTGAAAGTTTCCCGGAAAGAAAGATACGATGAACTTTACAAAAGACAACAACATGTAGATATCACCGGAAAAAAAACAATCTGAGAGAACTAGACATGATAATCTCTTCAAACGAAAAAGAATAAAACTCCCTTTCCAATAAACCTGCGTAAAGTTGCTCAATCACAGCTCGAGAAACTTGATGTTGCACATGAGAGATTCGCTGCTGCTCCATCATGTTTACCTGCAAGGATTCACGAGTTTAGTGGGGTGAACGTCGATGTACGGAGACACTGGTTTATCTACAAAAGACCCAAATCCAACCCGGAAATCACTGGAATGTTCCTTCATCTGATGAGACAGAGCCAGACCCACGGTCTTCAGCCGATCCAAGTTCTCCTGCATGGATGCAGACACGTCCACCAGATAATACAGATCTACAGGATAGCGCTCCAACTGTCGTACCTCCACCACAAAGCTCGCATCGCTCCCTGAGACGACATGACACAACACAGCTGGTCAGTGGAGCGTCTAAAGACGTTTCACGAAGATTGGTGGCTCAGGTGGAACACTACCTGGTCTCAGGTGGATGGTAATCTCTCTGGGCGTCACCTGTGAGCTGTCGAGCGTGGCGTTCACCTCAACTTTAACATCCGGGTTCTCCATAAACTCCTCTTGACAACCCGTGAGCCGCAGGTCAGCGACAGATCCGCATCTCTGGCTTAGGAACCTCTGTCAAAGGAAACAAAGCATCAAGAGGTCAAAGGTCAACAGGACCAGCCTTGTGAAGGGTGCTTTTATTTTTCAACTACACAAATCTCACTCCCTAAACCAGCATCGTTGAGATGCCGGTCAGGATTATTCTCGACGCACCGCACGGATTTAATGAATTTATTTTCTAAACCGCAATCCCAGGAATATGCATGACTTTATTCACAAAGAGAGGCTTTCAGTTAAAGGACCGTTCTCAGGAAAACAGCAGCGCAAACAAGATCTGATTTTCATTTTGGAAACGACAGAATTTTATTATATTCATAAAGCAACATAAAACAAAGAGAGCCGTTTCATTTATTTAAAAACATTAATGTAACCAAGAACTTTTAAATATCTGAAGATCTTCATAGTTCAACTTAAGAACCCCCAACAGACAAACAGGTTCTTCATAAGAAGCCTAAGGTGCAGAATAACCCTTGAAAAACCTTTACATCCAGTGAAGGTCTTTGAGGTGTCCAGTCCGTACCAACCAGGACCGTCGACACAAAATTCCCCCATAAGCTTCCGAAGAATTCTGTGGGTCTGGTATACTTTACATAATAAAAATACACTCGGAACAGAAGCGAGGGCTCTTCACATTGGGCAGGGAACTATAGTGTTATCGCCAAAAGACAAAACAAGCACTTTGCACGCTCACAGAGCACACACACACACACACACACACACACACATTACCTCTTGAGAGCACCAGGCGCATTCAGGGCCGAGTCTCAGACAATCTTCACATGTGGAGATGAGGGCAGACGAGCAGTGGTTATCCGCTAAACAAGCAAAGAGACGCATTTACACATGAATGGACAAGAGCTGAAACGCAGCAGGGCTTTGTGTGTTACACGGTCCCTGCGAAAATACAACAGCAGTGTGTTCAGAAAGAGACTCACAGCAAATTCTCAAATACACTGAATATGAGATGAGAGAAATGTCAATACATGCACAAGCAATTCTCTATTCTTGCACTTCCGTAAATGTAGTTTTGTTGTGGGGCGTTTTTGGTTACACAACCCTATATAGAGAAATTAATTATTTATATGGCATTAAAAATGAAAGAGCTTTATAAAACTACTGGTAGTGATTCAATGCCATAATGACCTTCAGAGTGATGCTCACATCAAAGCATCAGTCATGGAGCAGGTGTTCAGTCAGATTATACATCCAATATGATTATATGCTATTTATTGCTATAATATCGAATATCTCAAATATAAAAGTTATATAATAAATAATGAGCTTTTCTGCCAACATACAGTAAAAAAATCTAATGATTAATATTAACAAATAAAATAATTCATGAACCAACAAAAACAGAGAAAAATGAAAAAATATAAAAAACAGCGATTTGATATTACAGTTGATTCTATAAACAACATACAAAACCAGAACTAAACTTAAACTTTTGACTCATATCCTAAATAAATAAGGATGTGACAACTTGCCCCACAAGAACCTGATTAGTTTCCATACATTGTGATTAATCCCACGATAACGCATCAGCCATAAGCAAGGCAAGGACAAAACAATGAGAGGGTGACAGTCGGGTGTCGTAAAGTCACACTTACCCGGATCACAACTGACGAGCACGAGCAGCGCGGAGATGAGCACGGAGACGCCAGGAGGAATCAGATCGCGGGATCGACGCGTGCACGAAGTCATAGCAGCATTGAGAGACAGAGAGCGTGTGTCCGCGTTTGTGACCGACGCGTCAGTGCCACAGGGTCCGAACCGCAACGGAAAACCCCCCGGGAACACGTCAGATGTGCCCGAACGAAGGAGGGCGATTTTGATCAGACGATGACCTCTTAATCCGGATTCCCAAACCTAGATAGAGCGCGGTGGAGTTGCGCGCTTCTGCACATCGGCCGCGCATCGCCGGGCGCGGTATATCCAAACGCGCAGGTGACGCTCCGCTTTTTCTTCGTATCGTCGCGCAAAATGTCACATTCTGTGCGTCATAAGTTCGGCCCGTTTGACGACACAATGAAACGGCTCGTTGTTCATTGCAGTGATTGTGAAAGTAAACGCCACGTGAACGCGCACCGAGTCAGTCGCCACTATGGTAACGACCCACAAGCTCATCTGAAATAAGACTACAGTAGCACTGGAGGCGGGGGGACATAACAGTATAATTTTAATGCGCCCAGCATAATGCTCCACTTCTGTTGTTGTCGTCATTTCTTCTGTATGAAGAACCAAATGACATGTGTTCCTGTAACTCGACTGGTCGAGCATCGCGTTAGAAGGTTATGGGTACACGCATACTGGTCACAAATAAAATGCATAAACTGATGCAGCTTTGGATAAGAGAGCCTGTCAATTGCATGAATGTGAATAAGATGGAAAGATTGTGAGCATGTGTTTAATGTCTTTTGGGGAATTCAAACAGAGTCAAGTGCATTAAACAAAGGGGAGATTTGCCCACACAGTTATAACACAATTATAATCATTCTGTCATCAGTTACTCACCCTGATGTCATTCCAAAGTATTGTCTGGTCATAATGATTGGTCACCAGACATTTAATAGCGTTGACAAACCTTGACATGCAATATTTTAATGTTTTTCATGCAAAGCATCGTTTTGAGCCATAAGACCTAACTTGTATAGAAGTATGGTGACACTTTTTGTTAATAAAATTCATGTTTAAAATTGTGTCCCATTTTACCCTAATTCACCCTAACTGGGATTTGAGCCAATGACAGAATTGGCATTGAGGCTGAAAAAGTATCTTTTACATCGAGCTGCCCAGTCGTCATTTATAGATCTTTAATGAGCCTGTTGACTGTTCAGTTCTACATAATAAACTGTGAAGAATCAAGACAAACAGCCCATCCTTCCCATCACCCTGAATGTGTTTCACTCTGTGGGGTGGAGGGGAGGACAATGATGTCTCCTATTCTCTAGACAACAGGGACCGCGTCAAAGATGTGGGACATGTCCCGGTTGAGGAGCCCAGGACTTTCACAGAGATGAGCTGGAATGAATGTTAGAGAGAGAGAGAGAGAGAGAGAGAGTTGTACTGTGTTTTATTCTTTGTTACACTTGCAAATGCTATGGCAGTACGTTCTATTTTTTGTCTTGCCAATAGAGAGAGAAAGAGAGAGAATGATATCTGGGTGCATTATATGCCATTTAATCAGTGATGTCTTATGCATTTCTTTATTAATCTAGATTAGAAAAAGTAAGTTTGTTTAAATAAAAAAAATCCTAAGAATAAAGAAACAACGTGTCCAAACAGTTGACTGGTACTGTATGGGTAGGTTAGATGAGATCCACTGGTATTTATGGTTCCCTTCCCCCCAGTTTGATGTTCTCGGTCTGTTTTTCTTACTGGTCGGATGGGCTTTTAGACCACGCTGGTTTGGTTTAATCTCCTGCCACAATATATCACATTCCCCCTGTCTGACCGTGGGTCTGCCCGCTGCGGGCTAACCGCTGACCCGCTGGGGCTTTCTGTCAAACTCCCAAACAAACAGGGCTCTCTGGTCAGCATCAGGGTTATTTTGCTATACTGGCATGTTAAATGCTTTAAAAGGCTCTGACAGCATCCCTGTTTTACTTAATCATTAATCTCACAGTTTAACTAATGTACTGAAGCTGTAAACGTTAAAAACTACTTAGTTTAACATTAACATGTGAATGTGAGATCATCATCTTATGGCATTTTTCATTCTTGTCACAGTCACTTTTGACTGCTCACCGGATGCCCAAAGACATTTCATTAAATCTGCTAAACACAAACTTTTAAAGGCACCTTCAAGCAGATGAGTTAAAGAGATAGTTGACCCAAAAATAATATCTTTTTTTATAATTTATTACTTTATCATTTAGTCATCCTCATGTCATACTAAACCTGTGTGTCTTTCTTCTTCAGAACACAGAAGATATTTTGAAGCATGTCAATAACCAAACAACACTAAACTCCATTGACTTCCACTGTATGAACACAAAACCATTGAGACATTTCTCAAAATATCTTCTTTTGGGTTCCAGAAGAAAAAGTTGCAGGTTTGGAACCACGTTAGGGTGAAAAAAGGCAATTATATTTTTTACCCATAATATTTTAAACATGCATCTCTTAACATGCACGCAATAATACTTACTGTTGTTTAGCGTAGTGTACATGAGCTCTGTTGAAAAATACAGCAAGCTCACTATGTAGGCAGTATTTTAAGGTACTGTATGTGTATTTGGTAACTTATAAATGCAGATGCTTTCTAATACACTTCATTTTGGCCAAATGCAATGCTTTATTTTCACGGTAGATGGGACAAAGTAAAGAATGTCCTTAACATGCAGGTCAAAGGTCAACATAACTCAGGCTGTCATACCTCACACAGCGTAACATTCATTCGGCTATGATGACCTCACAGCGACGGCTCTAATCCGCTAACTGGCTCCTGCAGGCATCAATCTGTAGTTTTCCCACAGAGGTCAGATGAACAGGTTCACAGAATACACACTTGCCACAAACACACAGCTGGAGTCTCATCTCTCCACTATACGGAATTATCTGTTTAAAAATGTTACGGCCAAACAACCAAGAGAACTACTGATTTTGTGACAACCATGACCTTTAGAAGGTTAGAAGATCAGCGGCGTTATTTACAGACGCCTCCGATGGTACCTTTTACGGGGAATATATTTTGAATTCCCCTTTTAGATCGTGCCATTTATCACACTGAAACTTATTAACACAAAATATATTTATAGACCTGAAACCAGAAAACACACCCACACGGACTGATTCTTCTTTACCGATTGATTAATGAATCTTCACACCATCTTAACAGCTAATTTACATTATTAGATTATTCAGAGTATTAAGTGGGTGAATCTAAAAAAACATCTAAAAGAAATCAAAGGGAAAAAATACGGTGAGTTTTTTTATCGCGACCCAATTTTTTTTATACAGTAAGTCATGACAGTATTGGTTGTAATGACTTTTATTAAATGCTTTGTTTGAACAAATTAATAATTCTTATTTTTATTGTAACAGAGTTAAAGAGTTTTTAAGTTAACCGAGCATTTAGGGGTAAAACGGGAGCTTTATTTTAATAAATTATATTTTTTGATTTTGAAGCGAAATATGATTGATGATTTCGACAGGTTTAATGAGATTAAATAGCAAATAAAAATGCACTTATATTGACCCTCTGGGATTCACTTTGGCTATGTGACACGCAAATAAACCCACAGGATTCTGTAGTATCCTGTTATTCACATTTTTTGTCTTTACGTCACACTATAATCGAGCGTCAGGTTAAAAAGCACTATATCCATTGCAAAAGTCACCTTGTGGTGAGTTTTAGCATGTTTTACTATCCCAGCAAACAAAGTCATGGCTAACCACATGCTTTTCATGCTTTCATAGCGGCTGGACTTCACCACCAGCGTGACACGGCGAACCAAGGTCCTCTCCTCCCACTCCTTCCCATCTACACCGTCTCCACACACACGCTGATGCAGAGCATCACATCACTGGCGTGGGCCGGACTGTAATTGCATCATCAGCGTCAAATTAGTGGGTCAAGCTGGTTGATGGTTTGGATCTCATTCTCAGAGGTTTGAGGCTTTTGCTGATGTGGCTTCGTGTGGTGTATAATCTTGTAGACCGCAGAGAGGCGTGACTGCGCTGAACAGGTTCGAGATCTCGGTGCTGACCACGGATGTATGAATGGAAAGTGATCAAAAACAATGAACTGACTCAACTGTGTAATGAGCTTTCAGAAAATTCCCTTGAATTAGTTAAAGGCGGGGTTTCCAAATTCTCTTAGCCGTTGTTGATGTTCAAATCACCAAAACAGACACACCCCTACCCCCATCTTTCGCTTTCGTCAGCGCTCGGCTCGGCTAATGTCCGTCCTGTGCACTGATTGGCTACAAGGTTGTTTTGGTACTCGGCCCGACTCAGTTGTCTAAAGCGTAATTCGGAAATCGGTTACCCCGCCTTTAAACAAACGAGGAAGAGAAATAACATGCAATGCATTTACATGACATTTACATTTTTTAGGTTCTTAGCACATTGCTTCTTGCTACTTTTTTCCACCTGATGATAATGAGAAATCTCATAGATTTACATATTATCTACACAAAGATTCCACACCGTAGCAACTATTCAGAACACCCTAGCAACTGCAGAGAAACCATAACACCTTGGAAACCATCACAACCCAGAACAAAATCTAGATCAATCAGGTTTAACAACAACATATATTCTATTTCACTATATAAAGCTTCATTAAATATTGGTGCACATCTAGATCAGATCTAGTGTGAATTATATACATTAAGTACCAAAAGCACCATTACATCCACATTTTTTAACCAAATACAGTGGGCAATGGAATACCCGGAATTCTGAGCTTCCACAGAAGAAAACCCGCAGCTTTGAGTGGAAATCTGGGAATTTACAGTCACCACAGGAAGTCTGACTGTATTTATTTTCACAGCTTGTGGTAGCAAGTTAAACAAACCAAAAAACAATCTAACCTGGCCAAAACTATCAATCCTTTTAAAAAGTGATATGGTAGAACCATGGTATCTAAAATATACCATATACAAAATGATTACTACAGCTATGGTATTTGCGTGGTAAACCAAAGTACTTCAATAATTTCTCTCTCTGGTATTACATATAAAACATGTATTTTTGAGCAGTATATTGTGTATTTAAACATCAACAGAAGCTGTTGTGTTTTAGCACCTAAGCGAACATCAACATTTACAAGCATTCTGAAAAAGACCATTATAATACCACCACGGCACTATAAAGAAGGCTTTCCACCTCTGTGAACACCTGCCATCCATCTGAAATAACAATGACATGATTTATCCACACAAGGACTGACAATCTATCACTGACGTCATGAATAGTTTCATTGTGGACCTGCTGACGGATCACAGTGTTTCAAAACAAAACCATTATCTTTGATCTGACTGAAGGTGTGTAGGTTTTGGTTATGCAGTCTTTAAAGCCCACCAGTCCAAGCCTATTTCATGCTGGTCTATTGCTTATTAAGCCTGGGAGGCACACATGGGAGTCTGAGGGACTTTCCTTCGAAAAAGAAACAAACCGTAGGATGATATGTGGGCAGTATGCCATCAGTCCTGATTTCCTAAACACCTGTGTGTGTTTCAGGAATGAACGGAGAGCTGTAAAAAGCACTGACCTCTAGATGTCTGAACACTTTCACAATGACAGAAGGACATTGGGACGAGAAACGAAAATAATCCAACACTTGAGCAGACAGATGACGGCCCGGACAGTTACCAGCTCACACTATATTTGCTGCTAACAGTGTTTTTTATTATTTATTTGTTCGTTAATCGCTATTTTCAAAAGCATGCTTAAATGTTTTAAACTTACATTAAGTGTTTTGAGCACCTTCGTGTGGCTAATAAATGTAATTGCTTGTTTAAATAAGTGTATCAATATTTAATACAAAACTGAATAAAAATAGTATTATGAATATGTCTAGATGTATCGTTTTAAGGTATTTTTGTAAATGCAATAGCAAAGTTAAGATGAAACTGAAAATGAAACCTGTGCAGACTGACAGATCTGTGCTTAAAGTGCTGTGATAGAGAGAGAGAGAGAGAGAGAGAGAGAGAGAGAGAGTGAGAGAGAGAGAGAGAGAGAGAGAAAACATTTCACATCAGCAGAAAGCAGGAGGATGAGATGAGGAAGACACTCTTCAACTTTCCGTGCTGTTCCCACCTGTGTTTCAGCAGAGTGTAAGCCTTTGAAGAGCTGGTTGCAAAATACACACACATGCATATTTTCCCCTCCAGATAACTAACCAACTGTTTCCTCGATGGCCTTTCGCTGACTCTCTCTCCCCTCTGGAAAAGATCACATGATTTNTGGCTACAAGGTTGTTTTGGTACTCGGCCCGACTCAGTTGTCTAAAGCGTAATTCGGAAATCGGTTACCCCGCCTTTAAACAAACGAGGAAGAGAAATAACATGCAATGCATTTACATGACATTTACATTTTTTAGGTTCTTAGCACATTGCTTCTTGCTACTTTTTTCCACCTGATGATAATGAGAAATCTCATAGATTTACATATTATCTACACAAAGATTCCACACCGTAGCAACTATTCAGAACACCCTAGCAACTGCCAGAGAAACCATAACACCTTGGAAACCATCACAACCCAGAACAAAATCTAGATCAATCAGGGTTTAACAACAACATATATTCTATTTCACTATATAAAGCTTCATTAAATATTGGTGCACATCTAGATCAGATCTAGTGTGAATTATATACATTAAGTACCAAAAGCACCATTACATCCACATTTTTTAACCAAATACAGTGGGCAATGGAATACCCGGAATTCTGAGCTTCCACAGAAGAAAACCCGCAGCTTTGAGTGGAAATCTGGGGAATTTACAGTCACACAGGAAGTCTGACTGTATTTATTTTCACAGCTTGTGGTAGCAAGTTAAACAAACCAAAAAACAATCTAACCTGGCCAAAACTATCAATCCTTTTAAAAAGTGATATGGTAGAACCATGGTATCTAAAATATACCATATACAAAATGATTACTACAGCTATGGTATTTTGCGTGGTAAACCAAAGTACTTCAATAATTTCTCTCTCTGGTATTACATATAAAACATGTATTTTTGAGCAGTATATTGTGTATTTAAACATCAACAGAAGCTGTTGTGTTTTAGCACCTAAGCGAACATCAACATTTACAAGCATTCTGAAAAAGACCATTATAATACCACCACGGCACTATAAAGAAGGCTTTCCACCTCTGTGAACACCTGCCATCCATCTGAAATAACAATGACATGATTTATCCACACAAGGACTGACAATCTATCACTGACGTCATGAATAGTTTCATTGTGGACCTGCTGACGGATCACAGTGTTTCAAAACAAAACCATTATCTTTGATCTGACTGAAGGTGTGTAGGTTTTGGTTATGCAGTCTTTAAAGCCCACCAGTCCAAGCCTATTTCATGCTGGTCTATTGCTTATTAAGCCTGGGAGGCACACATGGGAGTCTGAGGGACTTTCCTTCGAAAAAGAAACAAACCGTAGGGATGATATGTGGGCAGTATGCCATCAGTCCTTGATTTCCTAAACACCTGTGTGTGTTTCAGGAATGAACGGAGAGCTGTAAAAAGCACTGACCTCTAGATGTCTGAACACTTTCACAATGACAGAAGGACATTGGGACGAGAAACGAAAATAATCCAACACTTGAGCAGACAGATGACGGCCCGGACAGTTACCAGCTCACACTATATTTGCTGCTAACAGTGTTTTTTATTATTTATTTGTTCGTTAATCGCTATTTTCAAAAGCATGCTTAAATGTTTTAAACTTACATTAAGTGTTTTGAGCACCTTCGTGTGGCTAATAAATGTAATTGCTTGTTTAAATAAGTGTATCAATATTTAATACAAAACTGAATAAAAATAGTATTATGAATATGTCTAGATGTATCGTTTTAAGGTATTTTTGTAAATGCAATAGCAAAGTTAAGATGAAACTGAAAATGAAACCTGTGCAGACTGACAGATCTGTGCTTAAAGTGCTGTGATAGAGAGAGAGAGAGAGAGAGAGAGAGAGAGAGAGAGAGAGAGAGAGAGAGAGAGACAAACTGACACTATGACAGGAAGAGAATTAATAAATGTAAATTTGATTATGAAAATACATTTGTTGTTGTGTAAACTCAAACATTATATTTCTTGCACTAACACATGACAACGAAAGGGTATCCAATTTTCAGGAATTAAAATGTCTGCATGCTTTCAAACTGTGAGTGACGTCAGTGGACCGTTCCAAGATGGCGGACGTGCCTGCGTGCCTGGAGAGCTTGAATCCGGCATCTAGATTTTGATATCTATGCCGTACAGTACCAAAGATTTAAAGACAGCTGACGAACTGAAGCAAATAACAAAAAATAAACGCGTTAGCAAACATAATATAGAGCTCAATAAATATATTTTAAACAATCTACAATTTGTTGCTGGAAACGTACCAGTGACGGTTTCGAGAGGAAAACATTATTTCATAAATTCGGCATCCAAAAGTTCTCGTCCGTTAAATCCATAAGAAGCTCAACATCGAGAAATGAATGTCCGGTTATGCTTCTACTGTATATTTTGATTTGTTTATTGCCGAAAAGGAGCTTGTAATTATATTACACAAAATAAAGTCAGTCAGTGGAATTGCATCGCAGACAAGCGGCGCCGCGTAAACGTTTTTTGCGCTCTTCAATGACGTCACCCATCAGGTGGTCTCCTGAACCGTCAATATTCATTTGCGCAGGTAAATAAATATAAATGTATTTCATGCATTATAAATTATTTATTTGAGAGGACACTTTTACCTCACCCTGAGAGGACGAAAAATGAAAATGCACAAAAATATGGAAATACTTTTTTTCACAGATTGTAAACAAATATATTAATGATTCCCCTATCGCCCTATTCTACGTATTGATTCAGTAATAGAAAAGTAGAAGCATTAAGTCAGTTCTCTTTATGTTTACACATGTGTGATACCAGAGCAACCACAGGTTTAGTTTCTCACATTAACTATGAATGTCAATTCAATCCAAGTTTATTTGTGTGAATGTGTCCAACGCCTGTTTCATGTTGAGCAGAAAATATGGTTTCATGATTTTTAAAGTGCGTTCATTTTTGAATGGGACACAAACTTCTTGCTTAAATTTCACTGAAATGTAAACCACAATTGCATACGTCTGTGTTAAGATACACCGTTCTGTTTATCACAGTATCACCCGAACCACCTTAGTGTGCACTTCTGTGGTCTCTGGAGACGTGTGCTTCACTCTTTTCTTGTGTGCTTGTGTGGGGAAAATAAATAGTTAATGAGCTTCTTGTTTACTTGAGGAGACTGTACACTGACACAGCAGATGTCACCAGAGATACTCGGAGAAACCATTGAGACTGCATTTTAGACACACACACTTATCAAATTATACAAATTTTATAAAAAAATTACATATTAGAGTAAAAGGAAATGCACCGAGTTGCATTTCTGCACTGTAGGGACAAATAAAAGGTCAGCAGAGTGTAACAGACATGATGATCCTATTGAGTATGCCACACACACATACACACGCACGCACGCACGCACGCACGCACGCACGCACGCACGCACTCACACACACACACACACACACACACACACACACACGCACACACACGCACACACACACAGTGCATTTGCCTGAGGTGACTGAAAGTGAAACACATCCGGTCCCCCACTGGTATAGCTTGGATGCTGATTTTGTGCCAAAAGATTCCTGCCCCTTTAATTATTAACAGTTCATTCATTAAACATCCACCTCTTACTAAAATCATTAAACCGTCACACACAGATGATGTCAGTAATGGATGTTTAATCTAAGGTAAGTTGTGTAACACAAGTGCTCTGTTTTCGGAAAATCACTTTTACGGTTCAAAATATCAATATTCAGTTCTCTCATCCATTATGAAACGTAGTGCAATTGTGTTTTGCAGCAAGGTGCCATTCATACATAAAAAAACAAACATTCACATTCTCTCAGAAGGCAAATCCTTAACATGATCGCTCAGCATTTTGTCTCCTAGATGAGTCCATAAACCAAATGTACAGATCTCAGAAGCTTAACACTTCTTGTGAAATTCTTCCAAGGAAAAAAATTTAACTAAATATAATTGAGCGCTGCATTAAGAATCCTTAACCTCAGAGCAATAAAACGCCTCATGGGCCTCTCTACATTAATGTATCACATTCAGTTGAAAATGACACGCTTTCACCTTATTTGCTAATGCCTTTTATCTACAGGATTATAACATTCTATTTAAAAACACATGTTGTGATTCAGTTGTAGTGTAGTGTAACCAAGCAGATTTTTGAGAGTAAGATTGTAATCTCAGAGCAGAGGGTTAATGGAGTCTAATGTCCTATTGATAAACATGTTGAGATTGCGGTGAAAGTGAGTTAAAGCGTGTTGTGGCAGACGTCTCCCGAGAGAGTCATATCGATTGAAGAATTATTTGTGTGTTTGCTCGGTCTGCAGCATGTTGGGTTTTATGACTGCGGCGTGTGTTCGCATTACATTTTAGATCTATCCGGCTAGAAGACTGTCCTGCCTACATTAACTACAGTCAGTAGGTTTTTTAAAGGGGTCATATGGCACGAATACGTGTTTTTCTGTGTCTTTGGTGTGTTATAAGTTGCCCATGCATGTATTAGACATGTAAAATTGCACAAATGAAAGTGTGGGAACAACAGATGCATTCTATCTGAGAGCGAATGCTCACCCAGACCTGCCTGAAACGCCTCGTGTAGCCACACCCCCACAAATCTACATCAGTTGGTGGTCTGATTTGACTAAGACCGCCCCAAATGTATACGCAAGTAAGGTGGGCGTACCTGTCAGTACAATTGAAGAGGAACCTGATGTTCCAAATATGGTAAGAGGCGTTAGTTTTCCCTCACATGCTTGCAGTATTCGACCAATCACTACGCACTGGTGAACTGGCCAATCACAGCACACCTCGCTTTTCAGAGCGATTAGCTTTGTTAAAAATCTGCGCATTTCAGAGAGGCGGAGCAAAGAGGAGATACAAACATGCACGGTGTGTGGAAAATACAAAGTTTTTGAACCTTAAATTGTGTATACACATTGCATTACATCTAAAACAAACCATAATATTCGTTTTAGCCGTGTCATATGACCCCTTTAAAATTGTTTGGTTTGGAAACAAATGTTTTTCTTCCTCTGCATATATGTAACACATGGTGATAAAACACAAAGTGCTCACAGCACATGTACATTATACGTTGTGTTTACTGAACACCCATTTCTTATAAGCTCATGGTTCTACGCTGATGTAATGATCTGAATGATGTGGGAGGGGCTTACTGATTGCAATGAGGTGGGCGGGGCTAATTAGTGAAAGCAGGTGTCACAGGTAAGAGTTTGTGACCTTCTAAAGTTGGGTTTTCATCAGTGAAATAAAAGAAAAGAGAAAAGGAAAAATGAAAGAAAAAAAGAAAAAAAGAAAAGATCTTTCTCTCAGGGAATGGGAGCGTTTAAGTGTTCTTTAAGTGGCTTGGTTTGGGTTGTCACAAAAGTTGACAGTGATTTTGTATCCTGGATTTAAACAAGAAAAAAGTTGAATGTTTTTGTTTAGTGCTTTAACAATATGCCGTTCCAAAGCAGAAAAATGAAAAAGGGAAAAAGACAAATAAAAGTCTGCACAAGAAAATGCATCTTCCTCGTGTTGCCACAGGGTTGTGTTAACTCAAAAGTTGCCATTGTCTTTAATTCTCATAGTAAAATGTTTAAAAGAAGAAAAAGAGAATATGACGTTCTGAAAACGGACTTTCTTAAAGGTCCAGTGTGTAATTTTTGGGATGATCTATTGATAGAAATGCAGTATAATATACATAGCTATGTCTTCAGAGGTGTATAAAGAGATTACACAATAAAGCGTTATGTTTTTATTACCTTGGAGGTTGGTTGCAATTCGCAACCTTGCCGCTAGATTTTACTACCTGGACCTTTAAGACATTGTTCAATAGTTCCAGTTACTAAATTGCATAGCCATAATGTCTATAAACTTCATACTGCAGAAGTAATACATAAAAATACAAATTCTACACACATTTTTTATTTGATAAATTAGCGTATTGATATTGAAAAAATTCCTGATACATTCAGGCAAGGGTGAAATGACTAAATCGCCTTATACAACAGTCAGGGTCGATGCATAACATGATGATGTCACGTGACACAATGCTGCATACTACTGTTTAAAACTTTTATTTTGGTGTACTTCACAATGTTAAACATAATGTCTGTTTAAAAATCCAGTATGTGCAAAAAAGTGCATAAAATATAGTTTATAAATGTGCTATATTTTCATTCTGACTACAGCCTACAGATAGGCCTAAGCATTGAGTATTTCTGTCATTAATTGATAAGAGGAACACCCTCAATCCTTGTGTTTAATTACCTGTCTGTTAATTAATCACAGCTATAAACGGATCATTTGAAGTTCTGCACACGGCTTTACATCCATCAGTGAGTCACAGTGGGCCACACCGCAGCGGTCCGAGCCAAACGGGCCGATCTGAGTCCTGTGATTACAGTTCATTATCTGACCCCTGAAACTCGATGGAGAGCTCACGCAGAGGAGACGACCCAACCTACACAGACACAGTATGAGAGCTGAGCTCTGCTTACTCTGTCATTTAAATGTGAATCTAAAAGTGTGAGCTGGCATAAAATATCCAGCGATGAGAAGAAATCTGCTGTGTGCTGGCGGCAGGGACCGTAACATTGACAGGCCGTATGTCAGCAATCCAATAATGGATGGGAGAATGTGAGAGGCTTTTACAGCTTGTGCATCCAAGTTTCACAAAAGGCCTGTTTTCAGCAGAGACATTGTGTAGCAGAGATCTGACGAGTGTTTAGAGAGAATGTTTCAGATGTGCTTGAGGTGAAATTCACAAACTTATTTCACTTTTCCTGTGGCATATATTGGTAAGCGTTGTACACTTTGGTAAAAGTTTGTAGTGTATCAGACATCCACTAAGGGCCTTGGAAACCTCCATCTTCACTCCATCCGACAGCTGAAGTCACAACCTCCATCTTTCCAAGCAATTTAGAACATCAGCTTCTCCAAAAGGGCACCGTTGTAGAAATCGATAAGAACGCTATCAGAACGGATGCCATTGATTTGTCTCCTAAATGTTTGGTTTGCAGTTTCCACATCTAGCAACTAGAAAGATTCACCTCATCTGTAAGTCGCTTTGGATAAAAGCGTCCAAATGTAAATGTAGAAACTAAATGTAGCATATAAGTAAACCAAAGCTTTTATATGTTTTTTTTGTTCTTTTGTTCATTTCAAAAACTATGATCGTAGTATAGTCGGAACAAATCAAGACTTTTGCTATGCTATAAAATCTGCTTTTCTCATTCGTCTGTATGAAATATTGCATGCCTATTTTTACGTTTGTCAGAACAGAGATCGGAAAGCTAAATAAAGCTGACCCAAATGGAGCATGCAGCGCTCCCATAATGCATCTGCCTTGCCGAATATATTTTAGCTTGAACATCCATTTGAATTCATGCCACGTGCTTTGGGCTTCAGTGGTTGTCTGGTCATTTGTCCATTTACCCAACAGCCTTTCAATCACACTCGCCTCCACATCAGATCATAACGCTGCTGTTTAGAGACACATTTTATTTTCTCGAGTTATTTTATTTCAGAAATGTTCATTATAGCAGTCTGGGAACATGAGAACACACAGGACTCAGATGATCAACCACCTTCGTTTTTGCATGTAGGACTTTTCATACACCCCTGGTAAAAACGAGAGAATGATCACACTCTGTAAATAAACAAATCACAGACACGCAACAATTTCTGCTTTTAACATCAAGTAGATCATAATCAAAAAGGAACATCGCACCTTAATTCTATTCCAACTTTTCCAAGCTGGAATCTGTAAATTCAAATATAATGGAACTGTGTGTTATCTAGGTATAATTCTATGATAAACATTTCTGTGCATCTCTGCATTTTTTTATATGAAATGCTTCGAGTCAGACTGTGAATGGAAGCGTTCCAACTGGCACTGTTTCAATTTCCAGGGACGTCATGGGCAGAGTTCTGGCCGTCTCACCTCTTCTGCTGTGTGGAGCCAGAATGCCTCATCACGACAGCAAAACAGCACCGACGTGGCATCACGTCCTTTAAAACGGATCCTGACAAGGCCGGAGTGAAGTACGTGCCGCTCAGCGCTTCTGCCAGTCACGGGACACGGATCATGTTTGACCATGTCAGGTTGTGTTAAATGCACCCTGCTGTTTCAATAACAAAACACAAAGACAAAAAGGTCAAACCAAATTGCACAATTATAATGTCTGCATGCATTTGTATTTACAGAAATTCTAGGAGTTATTCAAGGGTCATAGATTGTTTTTGTCTCTTGTCATGTTACATTTGTCTTGTGCGTTAGCTGTTAACTGCAGTCACTATTGTATTGATGTTAACGAGTACATTCTTGACATCCTGCTGACTGATGTGAAATGACATGTAGGTCACTTGTGTAAATCAGAACATTTTCTCACAAAAAACTGCACATGAAGCCAAACTCACAGCCGTGTCAGAACATAACCATCGGTCCTGTAGAGAAAATCTGATGGGTTATGAAATCCGTCCACATGCTGTCACTTCTTCTCCTGCTATTTTGCTGCCATAACAAAACCACAAGCAATGATGTCTAAGATTCAAACTATATCTTGTTTTTTTTCTGGACAACAGATGGAAAACTTGACTTAAACATGCCGAAGCATCCAAACCCTTCTGTAAAGAAATTAAGTTAAAACATACCCAACATTCCTCAAATGTTCATTGTGAATTTTGACTTCCTGCTGACTTTAAAGGAAAGTTCTGGACACTAATGGCGTCTCCATCTGAAGTAACATCATTGATCAGCTTCATCCTGCACTACACACACGATCCCTAAAGGTTTGACTTCAGCCAAACCGAGACGTTAGAGGACCTAAGCAGATGATGAAGAGGATGAGAAGCATCCAGTTACCCTTCCTCTGTGTTTGATGATGAACCCGAGACGACAGCGAGCTGAGGAGAGACGCTCGGGCAGAAATCAATGGGTCAGATTCTCTGCAGGGTCAGACAAGCGGTGTGAAGATCAATCGGGCACAACACCCCCGTCACCTTCAGCTCGAATTAAAACGCCCTCTAAGTGGGTACGTGTGGATGCAAAGACACAAATCTGTCCTTTCAGGGTCGATTAGCACCTGCATACATCACCTCAGAAGACGGATGAATCCAAATGAAGGTCTTGACGGAAAATCAGAGCGAATGTTGACCATTATAGTTGCTAACTAGTGTGATATAACAGAGAATCTTTTATTTTCAGAGATAGATTAAATTGTTTTCCCTCATTTTTCTCCACTAAACGTAATTTATATTGGTACTTAAATCATTTAAATAAATGAATCAATATAGTTATAGAATATACTGAGTAAACTTGTGATGGAATTCAATAATATCGTGGTTTATTGTGATAATATGCACAATGTTGTGACGTGTTGTTGTAATAATGTTGTAATACCAACAGTATACAGCAATAAAGGTTACAATAAATATTGTGAAAAACGTCTGCGGTTAAATCCCTTGTATAGAGCTAAAGAATAAGATTGATTCATTCATCAAACTGCAATCAAATATATATATTTTTCCTAAAGCTCAACTCACAGAGCATTTCACTACAAAAAATCGACCTCCTTTTTATATTACATTGCATGTATATTCAGTCATCATCAGTGTTGGGTAAGTTACTCTGAAAAAGTAATTAATTACATATTCAATAGTGTAATTAGATTACTGTACAAATTACTCTCTCCAAAAAGTATTTAACTACTTATTACTAATTACTTTCTATATCCTACATCAACGTTGATTAGAAATGATTAAATGATAGACATGAAACGACTTATTCAATTCATTCAAATAAATAATAAATAACTATATAAATTATTCTTATTAATTGACCGAAGTTTACAAATGTGAGAATGATACATTAAAGCAAGCATTTTAAAGTTAGACTTATAATTTTGATGTCATTTCCACTATAGAATATTTTACATAGTATTTAGTTCAATTACATCAGAAGTAACTGTAATTAAATTACAGAAAATATAAGAGTAATCCCTTACTTTACTTTTTTCAAGGGAAAAGTATTTAAATTACAGTAACTAATTACTTAGTAACTAGTTACACCCAACACTGGTCATCATCCACTTAATATAATTGTGTCTGCAATGTCACTATACATTAACCACATAATGATTATTTGTGCATTTGTTCGCTTTCCGGCGCTATTCTGTGTGATGCATTAATATTCCTTAAGAAATCTACAGTCTCAGCATGTGTCACGGCAAAAGTGTGAAGAAAAATAATGCTTTCAAACAATTAGCATACAATACACCAGATCCTCTGCAGAAAAATACACAGTCCTGTTAGCACTTCTGGTCATCCACGAGCTGCCTGTGAGAATGACCCTCGGGTCCTCGTTTCTGGACCGATGCTGTGCTGCCCTTTAAACATCCTCCAGCATTATAAATGAGAATTCTTCACAACTACAAGTCAAGCACAAACTCGGTACAAGCCACTGTTTTTTTACATGTGTTGCCATTTAAAGGGTATGTAACTTCCTTGTCTGAGATTTGTCCATTCAATCAAAAGTCAATATTACTGCAAATCTCAATAACCTCAAACAATTCAAACAACCTCATCCAGATTCTTTTACCTCTACAATCTACATTCATTTTACACCTCCATAGTCTTCATGTGTTTTTGATGTTATTTGTTTCTCCTAAGCAATTTATGAGAAAAAATATTTGAGAATGAACAACTAGAGAATTAGAAGTTATTTAAGGAATCTAGCGATGTTTCTCCACTACTTCAATCGGTGTTTTAAGCGTAAGGTGATTCTCACGGTGTAGGCTTTTGTAGACGTATATTTTTTGTTCATGTGACCTTGGCCCACAAAACCAGTCATAAGGTCAATGTTTTGAAATGGAGATTTTGTGGAGAGTCGATGAACCCGAAAGCTGAAATTCTAAGCTTTACGTACCAAACTTGAGTGGTTAATTCCCAAAGTTTGTGGGTGTGTTTCCGGCCATTTTTGTTCGCAATTTCTCTGCATCCACTAACCAAAAATAAAGGTTTGATATATATTTATGGTAGGAAATTGACAAAATATCTACTCCTATAAATATACCTGTTCGATTTATGACTGGTTTTGTGGTCCAGGGTCACATATGTGCAGAGACCTGCTAGTTGCCCGAAATGTAATAAAGAACATGTGATACTGGATTACACAACACAAACACCTATTCATTGTCAAATATAAGTTACAAAAACAACTTGTAGAAAGCTTGGAGCAGCAGTGGCATCATTATAACTGAGAAACAAGCGCTCACACTCAGCGATGTTCTCACTACGTGCCAATAAAACAGCATGTTGGCAGGACCCCGTCGGATTCAAGCGCTCCCTCGTGCACCATTAAACACGGCTCCGGGCCGATCGGTGACACGTGCGCACTTCCAGTATGACAAAACTGACAGAGTAACTGCTGGGAAAATGAGCTCTTATATAATGATGCAAAGAGTCAAAACATCGTGAAGTTTAAATCAGATTATGTGACAAATGTAATGAGGCTTTTAAAATATTTGGACACTTGAAAATGCACGACTTTCATTCATATTCGCTATTGTGAAGCAATTTGACATCGGCAAACAAATGATGCCAGTGCTTTCCTCTTCAGGCTTTTTAAGCCGTTTGGGTCCAAGGTGATATTTAGTAGATGTACGAAGTCAGTTGTGATCTAGAAGAACAAACACGGGTATATTAGAAAATATGTTTTACTGATGATTTATTTCTGCTTTATTTAGATTTCCTAATGTGCATAGTGTATAGAATGTGAGGGACACTTCAGTTGTGAGTCTGGTGACGTGCACTTCATGTGCGACACAATTGCTGCCTACATAAAAGATTACAAATCAGTCACTTCTGAGGTTTTATCTGATTGAGAAAGCCGTTCAGAAAACAGTAAACACACAAGATGACTCCCTGGGTTTTGGAGGAGGATCATAACACGGTGAGTCATTCCTGTACGAGAGCTTTCACCTCACACAAAGAGGAAGAGACCCAAACAGACTGCGGGGGTTATAAATAGATGTTGCAGGATGAGAGAGTGTGTAAAGCATCTCGTCTGTCCTGCTGCAGTGATGCTAAGTGAACCTAATACGGTGCAAAGAAGCAGCAGGAGACGCCGGAGGAGCAACAACAGGGCAGAAACGACAAATACAAACACACTTCCCATCTGAAGAATTTAAAGGGAATTCTCTCACTCCTTCTTATGCGGATGAATGCTGCCTGAAGGTCATGCTAGAGGAGTCGTATTTACAAGAAGAACTAAATGATTAAATAAGATCAATTTAAAAATTCGAATAAAATTGATGACGGTATTTTCCATTATTTTCAGTGAAAGAATGAGAATGTAGTCAGAATTTTGACTACATTAAATGCTACAAGTCTTCCACACTTGTGCAGAAAGTTAAACTTTGCTAAGATGCATATAATAAGTATACAAAACATACAAGACACCCAGACGTGATATCAACTCTTTATCGCCCTCTCTGTTCAAAACAAAAAGTTCCACATTACTTTAAATACTCGTGATCATTGCTGTAAGGTTATCGTTGTGAACTGTGGTAAGGAAAAAAGGCGTTCTCGAATGCAAAAGTTATGGTTTTTGTATACTTCTATCCAGATTGCAGCTCGAGTCAAAGTTTCCAAAGACAGGTGAGTAAATGATCATCTCTGTTGAAAACCACACCTGCAGAATAAACACTTACATCATCCTTTATCTGACATCATCCACTGTTGGGTTGCTACGAAACATTACTGTCAATCAAACACCTGCACAGGTAACTGTAGGGTTGTCATTTTGTTCCTTTATCATCTTTAAAGTGTTGGCCAATGAAAAGCATTTATAGAAGATGGAATTAAAGAGAAATCAGTACAGCTTCACGTCTTTGTCGGGAATTTTAAAAGAAATTGTTCTATTCAGACTACATTTCTTGTACACATCACATCCTGTAGCTCAACAGAGCATTGCAATAGCAGAGCCAAGGCCATACAGATAAAAATGTATAACTTAAAATGCACNAATGACATGGGACAGGTGTGGGACATTAAACACTCAGGGAAACATAACGAGGAAACAAGAGGAATGGGGCCAATGACAAGACACTGGAGAGAACGTGTATTATTGTCAAAAGGACAATAATATGTTTCTCTCCACACATAACCAAAAGCTTTGCCATGGCTAAGGAAGCAGAGCCATGACAACATTTCTTGTACACATCACATCCTGTAGCTCAACAGAGCATTGCAATAGCAGAGCCAAGGCCATACAGATAAAAATGTATAACTTAAAATGCACTTTGTATAAAAGCATTTGCCAAATGCATAAATGTAAAGGTTATTATATTTTCCAACTATGTTGAAAGTAGAAATTTCTCAGAAGGACTTGAAGGCATTAGACACATTAGACCGTGACAACTGATCTGTCGTCTCTACGTCCTGGATGTGGAGTGAACACTCTTTCATAATCGTGTTCCCTTTCTCCTGATATTACAGCTGTACCCCAAGAGCAAACAATACATCTTGTTCCTTCTGTCTCTCTTTACACACGGCTCCAGGTCCTAAAAATATCACCCACTTTTCCGTCCTTCTATTTCCAGATGCAGTGCTGGTCACAACTGGATTCTCAATCTGACAATCAATTCAGCACTTTCTCCCAACCCCAGAAAAAAACAGAGAGAGATAGAGAAACATGAAAGAAGCGTGAGAGTGATGACTCGGCGCTGGGGGTGTCTCGTATCGAATCAATGCTGAGATTACAGACAGCAAGTTCCTGTAGTCAGATTAGCAAACAGTGGAGACGTTCGGTGTGGTGAATTACTACCGCACACACAGATGAAGAATGCTGATATTCACTGATATTCTGTGGTTCTTTGTGTATTGGATGACACATATCTTGACTGCATTATCGTCACTGAAAACAAAGATGGCCAGTGGCCAATGAAGTCTTTTTTCTGTTTATTCATGGAGTTTGCCAAGGCAAACATGACTATTGGTCCAACAAATATTTCTTACTGAGAAATGTGGTTTTACTTTACCAAGTATACATCTACAGTGATAAAGTGACTTTCTATTTTTAAAAACATCTAAGAACATCTTAGCAACTGCATTTCAACACCTTAACAACCATTGCAATGCCTTAAAAACACCTTGGCGACTGGACAGCAAAATCTTAGTAATCACATAGCAATGCCCTAAAAACAATACACCTTAACAACTGCATAGCGTAATCTTAGCAACCATAGCAATGCCCCATAAAAACACCTTGACAACTGCATTGCAACATTTTAGCAACCATATCAACACCTTAGCAACTGTAGCAATGTCCTAAAAACACCTTAGCAACACCTTAGCAACTGTAGAAATGTCCTAAAAACACCTTAGCAACTGCACAGCAACAACTTAGCAACCATAGCAATGCCTTAAAAACACGTTAGCAACTGCATAGCAATGTCTTGGCAACCTTAAAGGAGCAGTATGTAACATTGACACCTAGCGGTTGAGCTTGGTATCGCAGTCCAAATTCAAAATATTGGTGAGGGTTTTCCCCCGCCCCTCCTCCAGACACTTACAGGAGTGTAGTGGACAGCATCAACTCTTACACTGTAAGTTTATCTGATCATTTATACATTTGCAGTGGTTTTGTTGTTTGCAAATATAACTCAATCAGCAGCTCGTTTCAGAGGTTGCGTCCTCCGGAGGTCACATTTACGGGCCATATTGCTGTCTCGTTTAAATAACCATAATAAAATTGCACATTACTCCTCATAAGTTGTAAAATAATATAGTAATTCTTTCTAAGTTTGCAACGTAATAGTACCGGAAAGGGTGGAATCTGCTCCATCCCAGTTCGTTTGTTTGCTGCAATATGCTGTGCTTATCGCCAACTGGCAACCGAGCTGTGGAAATACACTAGTGGGTCAATCGTCAGTGGGCGGTGTCACACGGACCAAAAAAAAAACAGACATTCCGGCATGGGACTCACATTTCAGAGTGGAATAACTGGCTATAGCATTGTTTTTTTGGACAAACCAATATATGAACTTAGCATGTTTCCTAAATGTCTATACTAACATATTAAGGTATTGTATTGTTTTGATTTAATACAGTAAAATTATTACATGCAGCTCCTTTAACAATGTCCTAAAAACACCTAAGCAACCACAGCAATAAAACACTCAAAACACTGTTTATCAGAATGAAAACAAAAGTCAAATATTTTAAATCTATATTTAACATGTTCAAGATTTTGTCTGAAAAGACACTAATTTAGACCCTACTTAACCACCATTTAGAAAATAGTTTATATTATTCAGACAGAAAGTCCACCATTGTGCAATACTTCACATATGAATGCAGAATCATACAAATATGAAATACTGAGTTTTTCTCCACTGCAGTGGAAGAGCACAATAACTGTACTGTTTGTTTTATGGCTGCTGTTGTTGCAGTAACAAACATTCTTCAGAAAGTTTCTATGTTGGGTTTTGAATGAACTGTCTGTGATTTTGCTGCAGAAACATCATCCTCACCCACCTTTATACTGCAGTAACTGATGACAGGCAAAGTTTCACTGAGACGGTAGGCTTATACACCCCAAAATAAAGAAAGACCTGGGGTTTTGTTGTGCGTGTGGGTTTCTTTTTAACAGTTCATCATATAAGTTCTTTATATAAGACCTAAATGTGAATTATTTTAAGAGGCCATTAAGATGGATAAACAATTGGACCACTAATTATTTTATTTTTATCAAATAAAATTTAAGTCGAAAATAAAACGTATTTATTTATTTAAATGATTTTCCTTTTATAATTGTCTGGGAAATGTTTTTATCACTGTTCAGACTCCAAAACAGCGGCAAAAAAATGTATGCTTATTGTTTTTAAGTTATTTAATTACTGATCTGATTCAATACCTTCAATCTCTCCAAAATAAGCGTGTCGGAATCATTACGTGACAAAATTGTAGTGATAGCATCTTTTAGGTCTTAAATTACTGCGATAAAGTGACCTGAGAGATTTTACTTCAATCAGCGTTTTTACGCACCGTTGCTCACGCGTCAGGGGCGCGTGTATGTGTGCGTATGCATATGTGCCCGTACGCTTCTTCTCCTCTATTTCTCAGTGTATTTTGCGATTCGCAACATCTCCTAACACCGGATCTTGGACGTTTTGGGCATCACTGATTAAACGTTTAAATATGCTTTTAAATAACCCGTTTAAGACTATAATACAATTATTTTTATGACCTACTGCAGTCCTACAGGAGAAACTCTAGGCTGACTGGGGGAGGAGCATTTACACTAAACTGAGGGTAAATCACATGGGTCAGGAGAAGCATGGTAAACAGTGTGAGGAGGAGGTAAAGTTAAACCGGCGCCGTTTACGCACGATGGAGAGCGCTTTTGCGCACCGATGCGCAGCCATCCAGAAGATGCGCACGGTCCTCGCGTATGGAGATCAGTTCTGGGGAAACTAATTTAAGGCTCTTATGTTCATCTCCACAGTTGAGGATCTAAATCTGCTTTGGTTTGTCTCGAAAAACATGGAGTGACGCGTTGAACAGGGGCTTCGTATATTTTTGCGCACCTGTCAGGAAGGATGCCCGAGCGAAGATGTGCAACAGTCGGAAGATCATCTGGAGTTTGTTGTTTCTGTCGGTTCTGGAGATAGGACTCGGGGTGTCCAGCATCGTCCTGGGCGCGGTGGGCATCTGGCGGGTTAAAGCGGAGCACAAACCCCAACAGGGCGACGCATCTCCGGTATGGAGCGGAGCGTGTGTACGTCTGACTTTTTAGTCTTCTTCCGTCATAAATCATTAAACAGCTCTTAACGACATCAATGCAACGCAAAACTCTCAGAAAAGTGTTTTAGCAATGTATTTTCTTAATTCAAATACCCCAACATTAATCCGACCTAGAGCTGTATGGCTCCTTATCGTTCATAACTTTGTATGGCTTTCCAATATGGACTGAATGTATACGTCTCTTATGGATAAACACTCCAAAATATCTTAAAAGGCTTATATCAAAGTGATTTATGAATGTAGGTTTTATATCATCTCTCTTCTAGAGATTGTTGTGATGTTTTTTTTCCAAGGGTTTATTCAGTTAATGTTTATAAGGTGATGTAATAATGTTACTATCAAATATGACTGATCACCTCTCATATTTTCTACTCTTATAGTTTCTTATCTGTGGTTTGTGTGGCATGCTGTGTGCACGGAAGAGAACAGGACTGATTGTGAGTACACACACTTTACCGTACACCAACACACATATCTGTACTGTACACTCTACTGTACTACCACCAGCACAACCTGGTGTCGTCAAACACACACTGTGGTCACCGCTCGTATACATACAGCACACAACCTGTCAGCAAACCTTCACAACAACGGCCGTATTTCATTCTTATTTAAGACCGTAAAAGCTCAGTTTCCATTGTAATTGCATTTGGAACAGAAACGGTTTGTTTTGGCATGCGATCTCGTGATGCACACGTCCACATCATGTGCCGGAGAGTATGTATGTGTAAATATCTCGGGATACATCACTTGTGAGATGAGTGGAGATTGAATTAACCAGCGTGGAGTGGAGAGAGACGGCCCAGTGGAGGCGGTTAATAACAAATCAATACTGAAGTGAAACTTTAGTCTGAGAGCATTCAGCAGTCTCCTGTTCCATTCTCTGCAATCTCGCCTTGTCTCTTTTCATATCAGTCCCTCCTTCCACACTTCCTGTTCACTTGCTTGTTTACAAGCATTTACCGTTTCCCCACATGCAGTCCGGTTCACCCTCCCCTCGCCTGTCATGTTTCCATATTCTATTATACTGCTGAAAAAAGCGTATAGCCTGATAGTTCCCGACATGAATGTGAAGAAACCCTTGAACACTTAAGCATCTTGTCCGTAAATCACATTACTGCACTCTTCTGTGGTCTCCGCGAACAATCTCTGCAGCGTTCACATTGTTAATCAAACGATGTAGTAAATTGCAGCTTGTTCACATGTAGTGTTTATAAAAGTGTGTTTGGCTATTCCTCTCCAGTTTGTGGGATGTGATGTCGGCTGTGTTACGCAAGGAATCCTGGTGTAATGCGTAGCGCATGCCGTGCAGCATAGAACGGTACGTAAAATAGTATGCAATGCCACTCTTGGAGGTGTGCGATACAGTTTAACACGTTAAAGGGACAGTCCACCCACTCAACGGAAGTCAACGGATTTCAGTGTTGTTTGGTTACCAACATTTCTCAAAATATCTTCTCTTGTGTTCTGCGGAAGAAAGAAAGTTATACAGGTTTGAAATGACATAGAGGCGAGTAAATAACGAATGTTGTCTCTACTGTAATTCGAGGTTAGATCTGTCCTGGGGTGTTGAGGGGGCAGTTTTTATTCGGCGGATCATGTCACCGTCTGGCTGGCGTGACCGATTACAAAATCACAGAGCAGCACAATCCATTCTCCAAGAACACGAAGGTCTCGTCATCCTACCCTGTATACAGTAATCCTGCTGTGCTGTGCGCTTCTCGCTGAATATTTTTTGACCTTATAGAAGCACCTTAGCAACTGCATAGCAATGCCCTGGCAACCGCCCGCAACATCCTAGCAACCGTACAGCAATGCCCTGGCAACCAAGCACATGGGTTGATCTGTGATACTACATTTAATCTCTTAAGAAAATGATCTCGCTATATCTCAGTTATTTCTTCTAGACATCAATGAGATTAAACGGAGAGATAATTTGTGTTTCTCATCTGTGTCTCAGATATTTCTCCTGAGAAAAAGAGTCAGAAATCTCACACATGTCTCTATCGTTGGAGTTTCAGAAGAGATGTCAACAATGAGCTCAGATTTGTCAAGTCTGCAATCAAAAGTCAATATTATTGAAGATCTCAATATGAACTCAAACTGGTCTCATCAAATTGATTTATTTTACACCTCCATACTCTTCACGGGTTTCAACAATCACGCTCTCATTTGTTTCTACTGCCAGCGATTTTAGGAGAGACCAAGTTGAAAAAAATCAACTGAGGACTAAATGTGAAAGTGATGAGAGATGTTTCATTCATATGTGATAATGGCAGATCATGAGTCATTGAGATCTCTCTTGAAACTCACGTGAGATTGATCATGTCTCTTTCTAAGGTTTCATTTCTCTATTTGCGCTCCATGAAATCTCGTTGCTGTATTACAGAGGCCCTACTTGTTATTTTTCTTTCCTAGGCATACACCAACAACATGCCTCTCTGTCTTTCAGATGATCGCATTTTCCTCCTGCTGTATCTGTGGATTAATCGGGGGAATCCTGAACTTTCAGTTTGTCCGTGCGCTGGTGAAGCGGCCGGACGCCATGCGCTCTCTTCACCTGGCCGTCATGTCTCTGGCGTGTCTCGGGATCAGCAGCTGCACGCTGTCCACCTGGCTGACCTGCCGGTTGGCCAGCAGCGAGCAGCAGCGCATGTTCCTGGAGAGAGAACATTCACTGCATCACTCGCACGAAATGGCAGAGAAGGTACGCCTGGAGCCGGTATGTGTCTGCGTGCAAAACAAACATTTGTCTTCGTAACCATAGTAACATTTTTCATATTGATTCAGTAACTTATTATATGGCCCATTATTTTTTTGCTTGACTGCTATTGCGTCTCTGTTTTCAGGAGGTTTTGGATAACACCAGTAACGGCATCTCGCAAATCTCCTTCAACGGACTGAGCGCATCACCGTGAGCTCCCAACAGCACAGTTCTTCCATCTGATTGGCTGGGACAAGCTGACAGTTCTACATTCTGATTGGCTGAGCATGCTGACCGTTCTTTTGATTGGCATAGGCAGGCTGACAGCAGTGACAGGATATCCTGTGCATGCTTATGTTCAGAGAGCGGACAGGTGAGATAACAGTACTGATCGGACAGGTGACACCTGGTGACCTCAGCAGACATCAGTACTGAAGTATTTGATAACCAGCGTACAGAACACAGACTATTTCTATTGAGTACAATAGACAAATAAGCATGCTTTCTCTCTCTCTCTCTTGATATCTAGATAAAGGGAATGTTGAATTTGAAATTGTAATCCTGATATTGTACTGTATGGTATACTGAATGCATTTATCCTGACCGTAAAAAGTGCACACTGTAAAATGCCTGTATAGATATTCATTCATTTACAGTATTTTTATATAGAGGCTTCGTATTAAAATGAAATAAATTTGTCAAATATAATTTGTGTTTCAAATCATTTAATCACATCTAGGGCACGTTCAAGGTCAAACCGGTTTGCTACGGTTTCCGGTTTCAGGGTTTGAGATGCGTGTTCTCTTACAAATGTGTCCTCTGCAGCTCGGTATACGCAACAATTGAAGATATTAGAAGACTTTTGCAGTATTCAACACGTATTTATAGCTATGATTCTTTCCGACAACAAAGCACCGTCCTACACAACCAGCTCGGAATCATGACATCAGAAGTGGGAATTATCAAATAGAGAGCACTTGACGGCAGAATTAGTCCCAAGTTGCATTTAAATAGTACACTAAAACGCGTACTTATGTTAGCACTTACTACATAAAGTAGGCTATACTTAAAACATAGGTCTACTTGAATTTTGAACTTGAAGCAAAATACTTTTTAATGCACAACCATGACTGTTTCGATATCTTTCAAAAATCTTTCATCTTCCTAAATGCAGAGAATTGTCATTTTTTACAATAATATTTTATATTGTTGTAACATTTTGAATTATTTTGGTGCTGGTTGTTGGTTTACAGAAAGTTTAGAAAATAAATTAAAGGCGTCGTGTTTGCAAGCTACACCGCGTCTACACCGAAGGCGACATGTCGCGTCGCGTCGCGTCGCGTCGCGCCGGTTGCGTCCGGTGTAGACGCGGTGAGATGGCAGATATACAAACGTTTGCGTTTCTGCTGCAATATTTATTGTTAGTAATAAAGTTACAGTGTGGATTGAGTTCGCTTATTTATAAACGATGATATAGCTGAAATCTCACCGAACGCCAGCGGTTGCGATGGTGTAGTTCTGCTCTGCTCCGCTGGGTGTCGCACGTCACGGCGTGTGCCTCACATCCAAACTCACGAGTAAACGCACCACGTGTTCCTCCACGAGCGCGTACGGCATGGCGAACTGGACGCAAGAGGACGGAGCGACAAAACCAGTGACAAACCCCACAAATGTGTCCAGCGCTCTACAAATCCACGGCGGAGACGCTCCCGCGGTCCCGTGTCTGATTCCGTCGTTCGCGGACGCGGTGACGCTGCTGAGTTCGTAGTACTCGTGTCTCGTGCTAGACACGCACCGGAGGCACGTCCTGCTGCCTCCCGTTTACCTGCGCAAGAAACGCACCGGGATACAGGAGGAATTCGACTCGGAGTTGCTCAAATACTCCCGCAGGTAAAAATACCACGGTATATTCTCTATAAATAGCATGTTCTTGCCATTGTAACACCATCGTACTTTAATATATATATATATATATATCTCATAGTGCTTAGTGATGATTAGTTCATAAACATTGGAACTGGTATTTACTTCATTACAACACTGTACAGTCCATAATGCTCCATGTTCGTCAAACATGGTAATACCGTGCTGCTCATGATATTACCAACGGTACATATTTTTGTATGCATGTCCTCATTTTTTGTTGAATGTAATACAGTGACAGTCTGCAAAACATTAGTTTCAGCCGAATTTAACAGCGCATTAGTTTGTTTATTATCTTCCGTTCTTAAATAGGATAAATCTGTGTGATCTTTGAATTTGTGGTACTGTTACCAAAACTATATTTTTGGCTTTTTTCTTTAAATATTTGTGTAAATTTTCTATAATTTTATATGGACCGATGGGGGAACGTGTGACAAAGTTCTTCCAGATTTCAAAGTGTTTTGGTTTACAAACTAGTACTAGTTTTACCTTTCGAGTTAGGTTTTAACATCTTGTCTAACATCTGTGATGCAGTCTGAAAGGTGTTCCTATGGCGTACGACGATATCATGATCATAGGACAGCATGGAGACATTTATGACGATCAAGGATTTATCCACCTCAACGTTGAAGCATCGTTTGTGGTCTTCAAGCCGAAGAAGGAATCAAAGCTTGTGGTGCGTTTTACACGTGCTGTGCGTGTTTGTGAAACTGTTCATGAGTTCTTCATGGTCTGACTGAATTTTGTTGTGTTTCTCTCAGGGTGTCATTAATAAAATTGCAGTGGGTCACGTGGGCTGTCTGGTCCACGGCTGCTTTAACGCATGTGTGGTGAAGCCCAGTCAGCTGACCTCAGAGCAGTGGAGGGATTGTGGGCTGCGTGCTGGAGAGAGTGTGGAGTTTGAGGTTTTTCAGCTGGATTCTGATTGTGCAGGTGTTCTGCTCATCAGAGGACGGCTGGAGAAATCCAGGTTTGTGTTTGAGACATCTGACACAAAAGTCATGTTTGCTGTTTACTAGACTGCTCCAAATAGCTTTCCAAGACGTTGCTGTGAGATTCCCTGTCTTATTGATTTGTTGATTTATTTCAGGGTGCAAGAGCTTTTAGCTCAAGCAGAGCAAACGAAAGCCTCTGTGAACCTACCAGCAGAACCTGAAAACACGGAAGATACAACTGACAGTCCAAAACCCAAGAAGAAAAAGAAGAAAGATAAGCGTGAGAAACAGGCCACTTCTGAAGATTCTGTAGATGACAGCAGCCTGTCGCTGACATGTGACGACCGTGAACCGAATGTGGACGAGACAGAGTTGGATTTAAACTCTAGTAAACCGCACAAAAAGAAAAAGAAAGATAAGCGTGAGAAACAGGCCACTTCTGAAGATTCTGTAGATGACAGCAGCCTGTCGCTGACATGTGAGAATCACGAACCCGACGTGGACGGGACGGAGGTGGACTCTAATTCTAACGATCTGCACAAAAAGAGAAAGAAGAAAGATAAGAGAAAAGCTTCGGATGAGGCGTCGCCTTCTTCAGACTATTTGATTGATAAGACCAGCAGAAAGAGACCGGCGGCAGACCAGATAGAGGACCGTTCTGAAACCACTCGTTTAAAAAAAAATAAAAATGGACTATAAAGAATGATCTGATGATTGTCTCTGAAATCCCCTAGAAATTATGTGTGATGAATATCTACACAATAAAGTTTATATTCAACAGATGTTAGGAAGATTTGTGTTTATTTAGTTTGACCTGAAGATAGGGATGTAAGGATAACCGCTTTGTGATAACGTCCAACGATAAGTAATATCTTTAGTTATCATTAAACCGTACCGACTAGACCGTTACAAACGGTCACTACTGTCCAGCGGCAGCCAAAGTTAGCAACAGCATAACAGACACATTATGAAATGTGTGTTTCCTTCATTTATGTCGGGAGTGCAGAATAAACGACGTTTATTTGTGATCGCAGGGCTTTTAGTCCAAAAATGTGCATATTGGGGGAAATATATACTGAAACACGATTTTTTCATATTATATTTTAAAGCTCCATCCAACTCATTCTGTTTCTTTGGCGACCACTCTTGTGACTGCAGGTGTCTCTTGGGTGCTAAAGTACACCCGGTTCTCCTCGACACATGCAGAAAGATGAATTTCTGATTTGTGTTGCGTGTAAGGTTGTTTTCAACCTAAACATGCTAAACTTTTATGGCCCCATTGTGCTAGGATTAATATTAATATTATGTATTTGATGTTTATTTACAACAAAAGGTGGTTTTAACGAGTCACGTCAATATAAAATTTGGTATCAGTAATTTTTGGACATTTCCAGCACATTTGAAGAAAGCTGCGATAACACTGTTATCCGTTATAATTTTGTTCACTGTACAGGTAATCATGATGTGAAAAGTCATACCGAGACATTCCTGAAGAGGGCGGTATGTGTTTAAATATTCAACAAGGCTTGATTTCAGCTTTATACAAGGCTGTCAAGAAAAAGCCTCATTTTATGACAATGTGATTCTGGCTATAATGTGGTTAGCAAAGGTAAACTTTTACAATTTTTTTAAAAAGTTGAAATTAAAAGCCTGAATAGTGGGAAAATTCGAAATGTTCAATAAATGTTTCATTTAGCAATAATAATCAGAATCAGAATCAACAATTTCTAGTGTTATAGGCAATTTAAAGCATTGATATAAAGCATGCTGAGCAGTCACACGTGTGTCACTATGTCTTCAAACATGGCTCACCCGATCAGAATTCATAGCAGGAAATATATTGTTTTTTGATCATTTAATTTAGTATTTTAATTCAATCTGCAATAAGAACAGCGACATTTTTAGTGTGGATTAATAACTACAATTTAATTAATAGTAGTCTAATTTTGATAACACAGAAGACATTTGCCCTGCAGGTGGAGTCAAACTTCTCTTCTTTTGGGAACTTTGTTGTTCTGTATAATGTCTATTTTTACATGCTCAGGAAGCACAGTCAGGTTTCCAAACCTGGTACTTTTCTGTCATAAATTAAATAAGCTTTTGGCAGAATGTAACCATGTTTTTTTTAGCTTTGTGGCTGAGATTGTGCGAGTTATTTGGCTGTATGTGCAGAAAAACTGCCTGACCTGTTTTTGAGCCAATGACCATCATTTTATGTCCAGACCTTTTTATTCTTAACCACATTAGTAATTACTTGAAGACGCTAAACATGTCCTAATGTCACATCCTAAAACAGGAAATGACATCACAGTGTCTCATCACCCTCATGATGGTCTCAGCGCTTCCATGAAATGTGTGAATACTGGTCGAAAAATCTTTTGTACCTCACTGTGTCCGGTTGTTTATTTCCAGTAAAGTTCTGGACTGCTGGGAATGGGTTTTGAAGACCTGGAGGTTTGCGTGGGAAATCTCTCCTGGCCTGTGAGTAACTCTGTATCAGGGGAAAAGTGTATGAACAGAAGTACAGTAAATCACAGATCTTTTCTGAAAGTGTCTGAGGTCTTCAGCCAGATCAGACCTTCAAATACACACACAGATCTTCTTCATCACGCAAACGTCCAGCTCGTGTGTGTGTGTGTGTGAAGATCTCAACCTGGATTCTGTTCAGTTTCGAGTCAGCTGGGATTACGTGCAGACTGATGCATTTTGCTTTTCTTTTGCCCCTGTTGTTCAAAAGACAAAATGAGTCTTCTCGTAACTTCAGAGGAGTTTGGATCCTCATCTTTGAGGTGTCGGCTTGGATCAGGGCCAGACCCGCTCATAGTCTGAATGGTTCTCACTTTTTTCTCATGGCAGGGGAACGGTGCGATTCAGTAGGAGGGAGAGAATATGACATTTTTGTCATTTTTATTAGGCCTACACCTCTGATAAGTGGCCCTCACGCTTATGTTTGAGGTTATGTGGGGTGCGAGACGAACCGAAGTTCTTGGTGAGAGTCGTTCCGATTCTCCGAATGTCAACCAAAAACACAGATAACAATCCCGATAGTGAATAAATTACAAAGATTTTCAGGCTGGTCAACATCTATGAGCACAATCCAAATTCTCTTTTGATGGCTCAGATTGACTGTTAATGTTTGTCATTTTTTCCCAAATGTAAGTCAAATCGTCACGATTGTAATTATAAGTTTCTATCTTGACTTTTTTGTCAAAATTGAGTTATTCACATATTCTTATTCCTTGGCAATTTATTTACATTATGTGATGTTTTTCTTTCTTTACGTTGTGTACATTTTGGGACTTTTTTAGAAGGCATAAGGGTTTTATCTACAAAGTCATATGCAAAAACGTATGTCACTTATGTCGCAGATAGAACCTTTCTATCCAAGGCAACGAAATATAATAAAGCATCAGTAGTTTGACCTAAAGATGTCCAAATGGCAACATTGGCTTAACCAATGGTCTAAGTTTGGGGTTGGATATCTGTTTGGCTCAACATTTGACTCCTGCTTCTTTTTAATATTCTTTCCTTTGATGTCACAAAGTGTACGTACCCTTTATGGATCCTGCAATCCTTCAATAAATTGTCAAAAACTCAACAAAACTAATAATTTTCAAACAAAATTAATCAAATAAAAAAGAAGTGGTGCTCACATAATATACTATACTAAAATGTAATACAAAGTGATGTTGATACATTGAAAGTTACATCCAATTGTATTTGTGCGTGCTATGTACAACTTTTTAGAGTATTGTGTCCTGAACTTAGAAACCTGCCAACTCCAAACTCTACTGAAATCAGCTTAAGCACTTTTCTAGAGGAGTGCCAATTGTATTGCTGCATATATAGTTTCATTTTAAATGACTTAAATATGAGCTAACTATGTAGACAGCTAGGCACCTGACTGGGTTTTGGAACCATATCTTTTTTAAGCCGGAATTGCATTTTGTACCATAAAAATCCCACAGACTGGAGACAGACTTTTTTTGAGCCGCTGCCAAACGTTAAAGATATTTCTCTTTACTCTCACTTCATATTGTCTTAGGTGTTTTAATTTCCTGGCAGAAATCCTTATTTCCTGATGAGCTTAATTGATATTAAAAGCCCTGGCTGTCAGAAATCTGCGAGCACCGTATAGCTGATGCTGACCCAAAATAACCTCACGCTCGGGTCACGCCAGGCCATTTCGTACCTGTTTGGAACGGCTGACTCATCAGATGACTAAACTCATCTCTGCTCATTTCTCTTGTGTCTCAAGAGAGACGGCAGTGTTTTGGATCAGGCTCATGTTTACTGCTGCTCGAGTGGGTTGGAGGGTTTCTTTATACAAAAACAAGCACAAGATAGTCAGAGGTCTTTTCGTTTCGTTTTCAGCCACCTCAGCATGATCTTGTGTTTGATGTTGGTTTACAGAGCGCGGGCGTCCTCGGGGGGCGAGAGGAAGTGACCTCATTCTTCAGCGTGAGACACCTCATCATTGTTCATTTGTGGTGTGGACCAATTTCTGCTTTTATATTTAAAGTGTATTAAAGTGTAGAGTATTTGGGTTTTCTATAAAAGAAACGACTGAATTTTACAGTAAAGGGGTAGTTAATCAAATTCCCCAAAATGAAAATTATTTTATTTACACGCTCATGTCATTTCAAGCCTGTATGAGTTTTTTCTTCAAAATATCTTCTTTTGTGGTCTGATTTTGTCGATAAGCAAACAACACTGAACCTCATTGACTTCCATTCACTGAGACATTTCTCAAAATATCTTCTTTTCTAAAATCCTGTTGCTCGGCTTGACACCCATTAACCACCAGCAGATCCCTGTAACATCTGTAATACCTTTCCATAGATTTTGCGAATAATAATAAAAACTAAATGAGGGTTGAGATCAGTCTAACTCCGTTTTCTGTCATCTTCTCCATTGAAGTGTCTCTCCGTCTGATATTCTCCAGTTTTATGACTTGTGAAGATCTCGAAGACAGACCGCTGCCAAGTGACACAAGACAGATCTGATGCCTGGAGCTGAGATTTATGTCCATCTGTAGAGAAGACAGATGAGGGTGGAGAGATGATGGTTTGGAGAGACGTTGGATGGGTTCTGGAGAAGCGTCGCTGGTTTCCGGGCTCTGCCGCGGGGATGAACGTGCTAATTGGCTCTGGCTCTCTCTACGTATCCTGTGTCAAAGTTTCCATTGGGATGGGATTTGAACCACACACATGAAAGCAGCAGGGATTAATGAGAAATGGTCGTCGGCGGGTCCAGACGCACGGACACGCCCCCTCGCACCTCGTCGGCCCGCCACTGAGAACCTCCCTCGCTGATTAGTGATTTGTAAGCGGTTCTGCTCTGCCTTTCCAAACTCGCAGCACTGGAAAGATCAGAAAGACCCAAAAAACACTTAAGCATTCTAACAGCCTGACCTGCCCGGTGCAGAACGCCTCATATCTTGGCTTAAAAGGTAGGATTGAATCATATCAAAGGCGTTTCTCTGGGGTCGCTGACATCCATGAAATCTTTTTACGGCTTTTTCAAAGGCATTTCTGGGAAATTTATGGGCCTGTTGGCACCTCTGCTTTTTTACTTGCGCACTTGAACGCAGATCTACCCAGATGAATCCAGAATCTTTAGTTTTAGTATGAAACATCTCATTATCATTTGGAAACTGTTTTGCTAACCGCATACTGAGCTTTGAGCATTTTTTAAACCCCTAACCTCAATTTCAAGTCGTTGCTGTGTGTCTGTTGATGGTAATTCACAAGAGGGTGTAAATGTGCTGTTACATTCGTGTGAAATGTCCTGGAAGATCGTTTGCCTGAATTACAGAGAAAAAAAACATAGTACGACTCATTTCCAAAGCACTAAGCACGAGTTTAAAAAAACTTAAAAACTAACCAAAAAAATGGCATTCCTTCCGAATCCTCATGTGTCCAAATTCGCTGTTTTCAGGAGAAGAAAAAAACTTTATTTTCGAAATGATGAAGTACTGTGTTGTTAAAGTTGAAAAGCACTTTTTAATACGTTTTATTAGATATTTGCAAAACTAAAGGGTGGCCAATAATAATACAAATCCTGAAATATGGAGATATGAGGTTTCAGGACAGCAGCGACATTTAAGTGAACTGCTGTCATTCATGTCAAAGACTTTAAATTTACTTTTAATAGATTTTTTGTTTTTGTTTTGCTCTCGACAGGTTGTGGTCGCTGTATGTGGTGGTTCTTCAGTGGAACACAAAATGAAAAATTTGAAATGTTTGGAACAACATTAGGGGTTAGTAGGCTAAACATGTTTCCTTCTTTGGTAACACTTTACATTAAGGTTCCCTTCATAAAGCATTTATAAATGTGTTCATTAATGGTTAATAAGCCCTTTACAAATGCATTATAAAGCAGTTATAACTGTGTAAATAAAAAGGGGGATTCTAATGAAATACCTGCCAAATAGTGAGACATTTTTAACTCACATGTTATAAATGCTTAATAAGTGTATTTATTCTTTATTTATTTGACTCGAAAGCAGATTCATTATTATCTTGATGTTGTTTGCAAAACAGGCTGTCAGACGGGAGACTGCAGGGTGTTATGTTGGTTTTTCTTTCATATCTTATGTCACTTTTCAAACCTTGTTGCTTACCTGATCCGAACGTTTTCCGGTGCTCTCCAGAATGCCCTCAGATCATGATGCTTATCCAAAGCTGTTTTTTCTTGCTAACCAAGATAAATTCATCAAACTTTTGATCACTTTTGAACACTAAATGCACAAAGGTTGTTGTAAACTTGTTTGTTTACAATGTTTTATTAATGATTCAACTACTTGCAATAGTTAAGCAAAACCAGAAAACTTTTATTTATTATTTATTGTAGAAACAGAATGCTCACAGGGCTGCATCTCTGATGTGAAGCACATATTTAGAAGTATTGACAGCCCATGAAAGTGCACTTTAAAGAAAAGTGGATGCCTGTGAAGTATTCTCATTTATTAAGCATTTATAACATGCGAGTTAAAAATGTCTCACTATTTGGCAGGTATTTCGCTAGAATCCCCCTTTTTATTTACGCAGTTATAACTGCTTTATAATGCATTTGTAAAGGACTTATTAATTATTAATGAACACATTTACAAATGCTTTATAAAGGGAACCTTAATGTAAAGTGCTACCCTTTCTTTCTTGTATCTTTTTCTCTCATTGCTGCTGTTTTATTCTGTCATTTGCTAGGGTTTGGTTTGGTTTACATGTCCTGGGATTTAAACCGCAGTGACACGAGGGTATTACCTGCGACTTCGGTGTGTGTGTTTGTGTGTGCTGACACACATCTGGCTGGTGTAAATACATTTGAAATGTGTGTCATTTCAAAATAATCCTGCGTATAACGTCACATCAATATCATCCTGTTCTGTACCTACCACAGTCTCTCCGAGTGATGACAGAAAATAAACAGCCCGCGGGAGAGAGCCGTGACTGGACTGTTTTGTTTTTCGGTCTGGTCACAGTTGTTTTATTTTTGGTATAGGGTTTGTTGATGTTTCCCCCTTTTCCGATGTGATTTTAATGTGCGCTTTTCTCTCAAAGGACGGGGACCGTTTCCGTCTCTTGTGCCTCTGCCAGCTCGGCTGGATTAATTGGCTTTTCTAATCGGCAGGGCTTCAATGGCTTTAAAGACGTCTAGACTAAGCTTAATTGTGTCAAAAGTTACATTTGCTTTGTGAGCAAAACGTCAGTGGCGCGGGAGATTGTCCGCTGATATTCTGCCACAAGGGGCGCTATGTCATAAGAATGAAAAGTCACAGATGAGCGATATCTCAGTTATTTTTCTAGACGTCAGTGTGAATAAACAGAGGGTAATGTAATCTCTTGCTTACGTTCTCATCGGCATCTCAGAAATCTTCAAAAAAGAAGGTTCAGAAGAGATGTGTCAAACTGAGCTCTTTGTCAAGTCTGCCATCAAAGGTCAATGTTATTGAAGATCTCAATATAACCTCAAACATTTCTCATCAAATGTACTCAACTCCAGTAGATGTGTATCGGGTGGTTTTGGGGATGTGACTCTTCTTTCTGCTCTTGTTTGCAGCTGTGGGAGTGTTTCTGAGGCGGTGAACGCGAGCGGCTCTGAGGGAGTGGAAGATTTATCCACGTTGCTCTGGGAAGTTTGCGTGCAGTCTCAGGAGGAGAATGGAGGAATTCCTGCTCTCGTGGAGATATACACCAGGCCAAAGGTTCTTCAACCCTTCATCCATTAGAGATGATTTACCGTATTGAAGTTTCCTTCTGTGTTACCCGACCGACCTGTTACGAGCACAGCTGCATTCATGTCCATCTTATTGAAGAATGCAATGTATGGACAATATTTCTCCTTGACAACAGCGAGAATACATTGAGATGAAGTGCACGTTCGGTTTAAGGCGTTGGCTTTGGTTTCTCCTCTAGACAGTTGGAAATGTTCCATGGGAAAGAAAAATCACACGTGAGATGTCTTTAATATCTCAATTATTTCTCCTAGACATCAATGAGATTAAACTGAGAACAAATGGAAATTTCTCATCTGCGTCTCAGATATTTCTCCTGAGAAAAAGAGCTGACAAGAGATGTCAACAATGTGTCAAACTGAGCTCAGGTTTGTCAAGTCTGCCATCAAAAGTCAATATTAGTGAAGATCTCAATATCAACTCAAACATTTCTCATCACATTTATTCAAATCCAGATGATTTGACCACTACAATCTACATTCATTTTACACCTCCATCAATTACACTCTCATTTCATTCAGTTTTTATTCCTCCTGTAAGCAATTTTATGAAGTTGATACTTGAATGAAGCAGAAGTGAGAAGTCTGTCGCGTCTTTGAGATAAATTGTTTTCCTCTGGTCACGTGCACAGAATGTGAGTGTTGGTGTGTTGACGGGCGCTGCTGACACTTCTGTTTTCTCCATTTCTCTCTCACCCCTCATAGACGGAGACGTCATGCTGTGAAAGACACTCCTGGGAGAGACGGCCCCGTGCTGGTATCCAATAAATAACTTTTCCACCTCTGCTAATGATTTCAGCCGTTAGATTGTTTTATATTCCTGCCATCAGATTTCAAACAAAGCCCTGAATAACTTAAAAATGATGGGGAGGAACGCTCTCACTGCATGAGATTCTGAAAATATTCTGATGCTTTCTAAGACATAATATTTGACGTCGACTCCATGAATATTTTTTCATAACCTTAACGGCTGACCTCTGCGGGGTCACGACCTCACGCTGAAACTCAATTCTGTGCTGTTGACGTTCAGTATCAGGGGAACGCTTCCTGCATTGAGCTCGACCTAAAGTGAAGCATTGTGCCCCAGCAGTCTGACACGCGGCCCGCCGGCCATCCCAGCACATGTTCTAGCCGTCAAACACACCAGTAAATGTGCTGTTATGTAATACATCTAAAAGGAAACCCGTGCGGACGGATGAAGCTCGTTCTGATTCATTCCCCGACTACGCTTGCGTTTGGCTAGCTGTTGGGATTTTTGTGGTGCCTTTAAATATCGATGGCTTCTTTTGGTTTCTTTTGCTGCGGTCGCACTTACATGAATGCTGCTGACATCATCCCGCGAGCGAGCTGGGATGCAAACGGAGGCCGTGATTGGTCTACGGTTGGCACGCTGGCAGAGAGACGCTCGGTGACCTCACAGGACCCGTAATGACATCACCAGACGGGTCAGAGACGCAGGTGCTGTCCAGTCTGTGGTAATAGCCTCTCCAGACTTTAACCTCTGTCTCTGTGAAATGAATCCGGCCGCCCTGACTCTCATCCTCGTCTCCTATCCTCTGACCTCAAACACATCCGTCCATCACATTATCACACGCTAACAAACAGCTCACGGGCGTTTGCATGCCGTCGCTGGGTTGCTTTCGCCTTCTAATGTGATCTGGTGACATTAAAGAAAAAGCGTTAAATAATATTTATTCACCTTCATGTCAATTCAAACCTGTTTGACCCTCTTTATTCTAAACACAAACCAAATGAAAATACATACAGGTAGCTTTCATGAACTGATTCTTTTTTGACTTTTTAATAAATCATGATTTAAATTTCTGTCTTTTTTATACAAAAAGGCATAGTGTGGCTTTAAAGTGAGTATATTTTTTGTAATTTTATACCTTCACGACTCATAGACGGCAGCGATGATGTCCAAGACCCCTTCCACAGACGTAAGGAGTGACATGAGGATGAATAAAAGATGATCTCTTACATTATATTTCATTTTCACATTGATCATTTTCCCCCAGCAGATCGAGCGTATTTATCATTGTGCTCCATACAAACATTGAGGACACAGAGAGCAACAATTCCACGGTTATTCCGCCGTCTTTCATCTTTTAACGGTTGTCTCTTACGGTTCCTGTGCCAAACGCAGTTCAGGCCTTTGCTGCCGCTCTCGTGGTCATCAAATGCTCCGCGCCTCGGCCCCCTTTAAAATTTACAACGGAAAAACTTTGCTCGGCAGGAAGGCTTTTTTGGGCCTTTTTCCAAGGCCTGTGGTGGTGTTGTGAAGCGCCCAACGCTTTATGTGTTTGGAAAGCAAAAGAAATGAGGGCCACGGGCAGGTTGGGTACACCTGTGTAAGAAGTCACGGGGAGCCCGCGCTTAGAACAGGAAGTGCACGTCTGGACGAAAGGAAGTGATCCGTTTCAGAAACACATCTCAGGTGCGAGACAGCATGGCGTTTCTCTTCTTTTCTTCATATGTACTAGTGGAAAAAACTTTCGTGAGAACATTTGCTTGTATCTTATAAAAACAGCAGAATGTCAGGTGATAAAATGTTTAATGAGGTGACATGTAAACTTTTACTCGGAGAGCCAAGCGCTCCTATCTGTGCTCTACAAAATAAATGCCCGTAAACGTTCTTCACACTCGCCTCGCCGAGGCTTTAGCGCATTTAACGGTGCCCATTTAAAGTTCTGAAAATAACCAGTTTGAGGTGTTTGCCTAAGAGCAAATGATCAATATTGTGTTCTAGACTTCTCTCGGGCCGGGACGGTTCTTCTCCAGTGCACAGAATTCTGGGACCAGACTGCGGTCAGCTGCTGTTCCCTCATACGAGCTCTGTTCAAACCGCAACATTTTATTTGAATGTTTTAGTTGAAGTTGTAACGGGTGTGTGGATGCCGAGCCTGTTTCCTGACAGACGTGTGATGTGAAACTCTGACTTCTGCTTTAAAACCATTTTTTATTGCTCAGTGCTCCAGAGATTTTATGTTGAAGTTCTCAGTTGTGTTTCATTGAAGTCTCAACTTTGTCTCCTAAAATTGCTTGTGAGAATGTAATTGTTGAGTATGACGGTGCAAATGAATGTAGATTGTAGAGGTCGAATAATCTGGATTTGGGTCATTTGATCAAATTGAGATCTTCAATAGGGAATATTGATAGAGACATCTGTGAGATTTCTGACTTTCCTCAGAAGAAATATCTGAGAACACACAACTATGTATTTATTTTGCTTCGAATCACATAAGAACGATTATCTTATTGAAAACACTTTGAAGAAAATTATCCAATACATTAATTCTATTTTGTCCAAATCACTTATTTCATGAAACCTTTAAGTCGAAACTTTCCGCTGAATGTAATGTATCACGTCTCTATTCACATTTCTCACGAGCGGTTGTGGAAGAATTTAAAAAGGGGGTGGAGTCAGATGTGAGTGGGCGGCTCTGCTCCGCCTCCTCACAGACACCTGCACCCTGTGCATGTGGAATCTTTAGTATTTGTATTTTGTTATGTGTTTGTTAACGTTTTTCAGTGCGCGTGTTCTTTTCCACCCTTCAGGGTTGAAGCGGTGAGCGTTTGGGTTAAATCTTTTTGTTTACCGCTTCAGTAATGGATTATTGTGAGATGTTGCCCTGGGCAGCGCAGAGTTTATACGGCCAATGAGATTAGTTAATAGTATTTACGAGAGTAAAACCGAGATCTTTTCCCATGCCACGGATATGTGTGCGCTTTTACCCAGAACTAAAGCTAATTACTCTCTCTCTCTCTCTCTCTCTTCAGATTTTCCCAGCGGAACGACTCCCATGATGCATCCTGCCTTCCTCACCACAACACACGCATTAGTGCGGCCATTGATAAATCACCCCGTGTACGGTCATGGCCATTCATTTCTGCCCGTCAGCAGTGTGAGGGCTGTGGCTTTGGGGGTTTGTGTTGGCAACAGGAGAGAGAGGGGGAGAGAGACGTGCGGTGAGGGTCGCTCCAAAAACAACAGTTCCTGATGGAGGGCAAGGCCACCGGTTCCTGACAAACTGACATGAGCTCATGTGAAGGTCCACAGCTGGGAGGAGAAATGAAGCCAGAATGTTTCTCCTCCACCTGATCTCGGCCTTTTTTATCTCGGCACAAAATATTGCTCCCTCGTTTTCTTTTGTCTGTACACGCACCGCCTCCGCGGCTGTCGTGAGACCGTCCAGGCCTCCTCTCGGCCTGCTAACTGAAGTCCCGCAGGTTTTCCAGAGATGATGATGGAGAGCGCTTTGACGTCTCAGTTTGAGCGCGATGCCAAACTCTCAGGGCTCGAAACCAACAGAATGATATCTGGGGAGAAATTCAACTGCAGTTCCAAAAGACGTCACGTAAAAACAGCGAGAGCTTTGATTTGTTATGAGCTCCTTGTAAACATCTCAGGATTGAGCCACGGATCCTCCAGAGGCTCTTTTTTTTGTGGGGTTTAATTAGAGAACGCAACATCATCCAAGTACACTTTATTTCTTTATTCGTTTTTCGAGGTTGCCCACATAAGCACTCGAGAGGTTTCATAAACAGTTGTAATAAATCGTCTTTTTAAAGAAAGCATGACTGGTTACTTGCCAGATTTTTTCCAAGTCTCCATCACAATGCTATGAGTGGTTGCCAGGGTGATGCTTTGCGGTTGCTAAGTCTAAATGTGTTTTTTGTGTGTGTGTGTGTAGCTTTAAAACATCTCTAGGGTTTTCTGGGCGTTGGAATGGTGATGAGTTACTGAAGCAAGTTAAGTTGAGGATTTGTCTGGTAGTGTGTAGGATCATTTTCCCCATTTTTCATGCTATTATTATTGGCCCAAGTTTAAAAGAGCCACTCCTCTGTCTCAATAGTATTCTGGTCTGTGGATGTTCCTTTAAATTAAATGAGTTATTTAGGTTTTAGTCAGCAGACATAAATCTGACTGCCTAAAGTGGCGTTTCTCAACGAGGGGGCCGAGGACCTCAAAAACTTCAAAGGCAGTTTCGAGAATTTGTTTTTTGAAATAAGAAAAAAAAATTGTATACGTGTTTTGTTGTTTTTATTAAAAACTAGAATAATCTATTGGGTACACTCTAAAAACAAATCTGTAAAAATAGGGCACAATATACTGTATTAATATGAAGGAATTTTCCGTATTCATTTTTACAGTTGTTTTACCTGTATTTTACATTTTGGGTTACATGTACTGGTAATTTCTTCCAGTACTTTATTCATTTTTAAGGGATTTTTTTACATTGTAGAAATTGTGAGGGGGCCTTAAAGGGATACTCCACCCAAAGATGAAAATTCTGCTATGAATTTTCATGAAACACCCCAGTTGTTCCAAACCTGTATTTCTTTGTTATGTTGAACACAAAGATAGATATCTGGAAAAATGTTAACAACTGACATTTCTTGGACATCATTGACAACCATAGGGCACTCTAACACTTTGCTGTAGTTTTGCAGCAGGTTTGCCAGTAACTTGCTGTAGATTTAATTACTTTCGTATTAGTACCGTTTTAAATTTGAGTTCAACTTTACTTTAACCAAAACTAAAACACTTTGACTTTTGAGATTCAAAATGAGCAAGAAGAGACTGGTCTCCTTTCTGGCATAAGCACAGCAACACTGCAAAAAATGACATTCTTCCTGAGCATTTTTGTCTTGTTTTCTAGTAAAAATATAATCAATAAAACTTCTTAAATTACGATGCATTTACATAACAAGAAAAGCGACCTAAGATATTAAGTCTTGTTTCATGAGAGAAAATATAAGAAGTCAGTTTATGTTTCAAACAAAATTGTAAATTAAATCTACAGTAAGTTACTGGCAAACCTGCTGCAAAACTACAACAAAGTTTTTCAGTGTAGGAAAAACTAAAATGGTAGTCAAAGGTGCCCCAGAACTGTTTGCGTTCCTAAATTCTTTAAAATATCTCATTATGTGTTCAACAGAACAAAACTCTACTCTAGTCAATGGTGTCCCAGAAATGTCAGTTGCTAACATTTTTCCAAATATCTTTCTTTGTGTTCATCAGAACAGAGAAATTCATACAGATTTGGAACAACTTGTGGGTGAGTAAATGATAATAAAATATAAAGCCATAAATCAAACTGTATTTCTTAAAGTTAAAAAGGTTCAAATCCCAGAGGGATGATCAATATTAATAGTGATTCTTGCATGTTTGGATGCTTGACAAAAAATGTGCAACTGTTTTTCATGACCCTCCTGTCATCACTGAATTTGCTGAAGTTTAGTGCACGGGGTGTTTTGTTTGCTAATGTTGGGTATTTCCCTCTTTTCTGGCCAATGGCAAGGGATCTGTGGATATTAGTCAAGCGGGGAATTTTGAGAGGTCTTAAATTTGTTAACTGGTCACAAAAATATATTTACACCCACGGGTTTGGTTTTTAGTGATGTAATATTTCCTGAGCATTAGCAGGGCCGTGTTGAGCGGGGCGAGTAATTGAAAATGCATGTTTTATGAACGACACTCAAACTGACATCTGGTTGGGATTTTCTTGCAGAGAGCTGGATGGATGCAGAGAGTTGCGGAGGTGCTAGAATCCCTAAACTGACCTCAGAGTCAGACACAACCCCAGGCAAGCTACCTGAATCTTTCTTTAAGTGAAAACCAAAGTGTAGGTACGGCGCTGAAACAAAATGGCGTCCACACCGGGTCATGTGACTCAACAAGCAGCTTGTAACTTTAGGTCACATGAAGGCATAACTCGCACCGGGAAACTTGATTTTCTTTCAATATTTCGTCATGAATACAGCTTCTGAACTTCCTGGAAAGGCGGCGTAAGAGAGCGGTGGGAACTGTAAAGTGATGATGTAATGACGTCTGCATTCCAGATGTTACACCTGCCGCAAGCGTTCATCCAATGGAAACTATGCTGCGGTTAAAATCTCCCCACAGATGTCTACAAATTCTGTCTGCCGTCATTTGACTTTGTCAGGCACGATTTGACTATAAATAGTTCACCCTATAATTAAAATTATTTTAATATTAATTCACTCTCATGTCATGTCAAAGAAGATATTTTGAAGAATGTTGATAACCAAACAACACTGAACTCCATTGACTTCCATTGTACGAACCCAAAACCACTGAGACATTTCTCAAAATATCTTCTTTTGTGTTCCACGGAAGAAAGAGAAACATACAGGTTCACAACCACATGAGAGTCAATAAATGATGACATTTTTATTTTTTAATAAATCACTGCAATCTGTTTTGACTGGATTTTCATCCTACAAGGATGATACAATTTCCTTACGTCAAATTAAGCAACATTCAATTTCAAGGATCACAACATATTGAGATTTTATCTGATTTTATTAGTGAAAGAAAAATATTCTATTTAAATACTAATCAGAAGAAACACATAGAGTCAGTGATGCAAACAAACAGAGCAGTTTTATTTTTGTGACAAACAAAAGAAGTTTCTGCAAGACAGTGTCCCAGTAGGGTCGTCCTCTAAAGTCAATAAATACTGATACTGATAAAACCTTCATGCTGAAACTACAGCAAGTGCAGAACAAGGAAATAGAGGGATTGATGTGTGTGTATTTAAAGGCAAGTCTCTCTCTCTCTCTCTCTCTCTCTCTCTCGCTCGCTCATTCAGCTGTGCAAACATCCTTCAGGGTTTGTTGAGGAACGGCAGTCAGTAATCCAGGGAAACAGCAGGAAGGTGCAAAGTGTAGAATGCAGGTTTCTGACAGTGTCCCCTGTGAGTTATAAAATTGTAGACTTTCAGGAAAAAACTTTCAAGGGTTTTGTGTCGGTGCCAAACTTTTCACCAGGATGCTTGGTTCTTCTGAGTGGTTCTAGCTACAGTAGGTGGTTGGTCGCTAGGGCGTTGTTAGGCTGGAAGAAAGGATTCTTACCAGCCCAAGTCTCTCTCAGTGCTTGTATTTGATAAGTTTAAGACACACACAGGTTCAGTTGCTGTAGGGAACAGGAAGACATTAAACAGTGTGGTTTTTCAAAAAGTACTGCTTTATTAGCGGGGAAATCTGACGGTGTGAAATCAGTGGGCGGAGTCAGTATCCAGCGGGATTGCTTATTGGTCTTTAGGCTGAAAGTTTAGTCTGACAGCCGTCGCACCCACGCTGGGGGATCTGTCCTTACCCTCCACGTCTGAAAAACCTTCTGAAAACCTGAGAAATGAAGCGCTAGTAATCAAATAAACCTTCTTTAATCATCAGTTCTGAACAATAAATTCGTATGGGTTGTATTGGGTTGTTACATTGTTACAAAATTAAAAAATAAAATGTTCTTTGTGGAACTTCTGTCACATCATACTGCCCCTGTTTGAAATCTTGACTTTTATTTTACAGTCATGTTGTCATGTGTGCAACAAATACCTACAAAGAAATCCATGTACTTTTTACTTACTCCACTCTTTCAATAGAAGTCCAGAAATGATAGTTGATCTTTAGTGCACAATTGCACCAAGACAAGGCAATCTCTACATCTCCAAACCCACCCGCTCTGAAAACACACACAGGGGTCAGGAAATTCCTCTCTGGCTGTGGCCGTGGGCATCAGAGACTTTGAGCTTTACACCAGCATGTTCACAACACCTTCAACTCCTGCCGTCTGTCTCTGTTAACTGAAGCTTTGTCAGCGTAATGCTTCAGAAAAACCTTTTATGGTTAAACTGACTCAGTGAAATGTCAGTGTGGTTACTTTTCATGCCGACATATTTAATAATTGTGCTCAGTTGGCATGACTCAACAGCATCGTGCTCGGTTTATTTTAGTTATAAGTTAAAAATGAAAGTGTCCAGCAAAAGAGTTAAAGACCCCCCACCTTCTCATACACACAAACACACACCTCTCCCTCACTGTGTGCGTGTGTGCGTGCGTGCGTGCGCGCGCGCGTGTGTGTGTGTGTGTGTGTGTGTGTGTGTGTGTGTGTGTGTGTGTGTGTGTGTGTGTGAGAGAGAGAGAGAGAGAGAGAGAGAGAGGTCCTGTCACAATCTTACCGGTTTTACTTGGCTCACACCTTCATGTGCATCATTAGTTATGCAAAGCTTTAAAACATCCAGTTTCATGTTTTCTTTTTTAGAGTTTGTTCTTCAGACCTCGACAGTTAAAACTGTGCCAAAAAATTGGTAATGTGTTAAATGTTTGGACGATTTGTTTGGTCAGTGTTGTGTTTATTCTACATCTATAATATATGCAGTTTAAGGTCACTTATCCATTCTTTATAATATATCATTAATCATTTTATATTATTTTTTGTAACACAATAGTAAACTCATCACAACTATGGAAAAACAAATGTAACATTGGAAAGTATGTCTAGACTAAAGAGAATTCAAATATATGTGAATTTTGTTATATTTGACGATCTTTCACTTTGTAGTAATTGTAGTCAGAATTTTAAGAAATATTCTCTCATCTGTTGACATCAAACCTGTCATGACACATACTGTAATGATGTTCTTTAAATGTAAAGCAGTCTTATCATTGTGATTCTGTGTATTTTTAGGTGAGCCGTTCCTTTAAATGGGTTCCAGTTGGACTTCTAAATCGTACCAAAAATGATATTTAAAAAAATGTGAAAAGTTTTCTATGATCTTTAGGTTTAGGGTTAGGGTATAAAATATACAGTTTGTACAGTATATAAACCATTATGCCTATGGACTGTCCCCACGGAGATAACAAACCAGACATGTGTGTGTGTGTGTGTGTGCAGGTGTTAGATGAAGTGAATATGAGGAGACTCGCTTCACATCTGAAGATACTTGGAGAACTTGCTTTCTTTCACGGCAGTGACTACCGTTTCCCCGCAGAGACGTTAACTGCTCAACACAGACTCTGTCCTTACTGTCTCTTTACTGTATTTCTCTCCATTATTTCCTATTCAAGATCAATATTTACCCAGCAGCCCCTGGGGCTCAGGATTACCTCATATTCTCCGTGTCCAGCTGTGCTTTCTCAGGGTCTCCATAGTAACCTCAGGAATGTGCACATCATGTTTATCCTACTGCCAGGAAAACAGAGAGAGAGAGAGAGAGAGAGAGATTAGGGAAAGTTTCTTATAGGTCTAAAGTCAGATACCTGCGTTCAATTTATTAAAAGCTTTTAATGTCGTCATGTCATATAACCCTTTTAGGACTCCAAATATTTTGCTCCTGTGCTGTTGTCATTTGCTTAAATATGCATTTCTAAAGTCCAGAAAGATGTTTAGGCAAGTTGTGAAGTCACGCCAAGATCATGTACCGTTGAACGATGACTTTTGTGTTTTGATTTCCGGCTGCATTTAGCAGATCAGCATGAAAGGTTCTTATGAAGTGAAGACCACATAAATCAACACACACACACACACACTGTAAGAAAAAACACCAGGCGCCGGCACACACACACACGTCTGCTTATATCAACTGCTTCAGCGTTTTATATCACAGTCACACTCACTGTCTGCCACTGTCTGTTTCATCTTGACTCATGTTTCTGTTTCAAAATGTTTTTGTGGCCTGCAAAATGAACAGCCCAGGATACCTGTTGAATCCATAATGTGATGGACAGATTCCGTTCTTGTTCACTAATCAAATGCAAATTTGTGACACTGACCATCCATCAAAGCAGACAACATCATGATCAAGTCACGCTGGATAACATGTGTCCTCAGGTATTACACAAAGTTTTGAAGTCCACCCCTGTACATAACATTTCTTTTTATACAACCTGTCGTGTTCTGGATTTAGATAACAACACTTGGATTTTCTTTCTCTTGACCGGTGGAAACTTTGACTTTCCATGGCAACGTACAGCTATTTGCTCTGATTTGCAAAAGAAAAGCTGTTGAAGTGTAGCGTAGTCTTGGGGAATGTTATGTTTGGTCTTTCTCGCTAATAGAAGTCTCATTATTTAGCCTTTCAGGACACCGGGAAACCAAGCAAACAGACAGGGACTGACCCTTTGTCAAGGACCTCTTCTATTCTGAGGATCATTGCGGCCATCGGGCGTCGAATGGCACGGTTCAGTGTGGCGAGGGCATGTGGACTTCCTTCAAGTAAGTTTCATTGAATTTGAGAAACACATTTTGTCGGCAGCCAAGACATAAAGGAGGACACGCTCGGGGTGGAATTAAGAGACATATTAAAACAGCAGGACTGAGTTCATGGACTCTTGCCAAACGGATCTGACTTCATGGATCTGACCGGATTTCCAAATTGAATTTGGTGGTGCACGCGACCTAGATCAGTGGAGAAAAGTCACCCACCTTATAAAAAGCACCACCGGTGCATGCGTCCTGAAATGTTTTATTCAGCCTCTCATCTTTTCTAGATGTTCTGTCTAAAAGCATGGATGTGCAAACGTCATTTTTGTGCCCAGCCATGTTTGATCTGGTGAGTGAAGCGAACTTCATGGACACGCAGAACAAATCCATTTTGGCACCAAAGGAGACCCACGGCGCTCCAGGCTCATACCGCAGCACCGAGTGCAATGGACGGTACCAGGACTTGACTTCCGTTCATGCAGTCGACATCTCAAGCGCTCGATCAAACGGTTTTTGCGCGCTGTCTTCGACCAGCACGTCTCCTCCGGCGATCAGTGGGAAACCCAAACGCAAACGGGTGATCAGCGGCGTTCAGCGCCAGGCCGCAAACATCCGAGAGCGCAAACGGATGTTCAGCCTAAACGAAGCGTTTGACCTGTTGCGCAGGAAAGTTCCCACGTTCGCCTACGAGAAACGACTGTCACGGATTGAGACTTTGCGTTTAGCTATGGTTTACATCGATTTCATGAAGGAGATACTCAATAACGATTAAACGTGTCTTCTAAATCTCCACTGCATTTGTGTGGTTAGACGAATGCTTATTAAGGTACTCTATAGTATTACAAAGAAATGTTATTGTGTGATGATGATTATTACTGTTATTTATGCCAGAGGCTGTAAGAGTTACAATTTGGACCACAAATCTGCAAGGATATGTTTCACAAATAAATGGACACGAGAAGTTCAGTCTGGCTTATATGATTTGTTTTGTATAGCTGGAGTGTACTCTTTTGGCCAAAATGTAGACAAGTAATTCGTTTCAGTTTATTCACTATAATACTACTAATTGATTATAATTGTTGGAAAAGTAATCATGGTTTTATAATAGCCAAGTAAAAGTGTATTAATTTGTATTTCAAACGTCATGGTTAAATTATGATTACCTTGGTGAGAGGATATTCCATTTTTTTGTTATTGACTAAACTATGGTAACTGTAGTAAAACCATGGCAAATTTCGTAAAGCGTGTAATAAACTGTACATTTTTTTATGTAGGAATGATGTTTTGCTAGTGCGTAGCTAAAGAACATCTCTGGATTCAGAAAGATTTTTGTTGTACATTTAAAGATCTACAGGGACATTTAACCAATCATAGCCCTTCATGGAATATGACGATCTAGTTGTGTGATGAGTTAGAATCCTATACAAATCTAATCATATGTTTTGGTTTCAAATTATGAAATCCCAAAAGGAATACAATGTTTATTGCATTCATTTAGAATGGTTGACTTAGGTTTGTGCATATCCGGTGTGTGGGTTTGTTTGGACAGGGCTCAACTGAACACCTTTTACATGTTGGGCCCAGGGCTGCCTGCACAATTGTTTCCCAAAATGAACATCTGGACACTTGTACCTCTACCTCTCCAATGAAGGTAAAATACAAATTCCATGCAAATGTGGCCCGCTCGCTTATTTAGGTGGATAATGTGAATCCTGAAGAAGATGCGCATTTACGCACGGTGTCGATGCACAGAAAAGTTTCATCAGTGCGCCCCCTTGCGGAGCATTCAAAACGGTTGTAGTTCAAAAGCATTGCCTTCAAGGAGAGCTTGGCCACACTTCTTCAACATTTAAAATACTTTTAGTGGTTTAAATCTAAATGTATGTTGACATACATATAATATTTAAAGTAACTTCTGTTCTTTTACTGTAGGTTCGTGTAAAGACTTTGCAAAGACGTTGGCTCTGTGAAAGGAAAAGGGCAGTTTTGGAGAGATGTGCTTGGACTGCAAAGGCCACACAGTTTGCGCGTCGTCTGCGCTTGGCGACCCGCTGCGTAGAAAAACGCTGCAGAAGGAAACCTGACTCTGCAAAAACACTAACACAGACACGCATTTCAGAACATGTTCAAATAAACAATGTGGTCTAGTTAGCCAAGCCAGATTCTCTTTTCTCGTTCACGGTGACTTTAGAGGTGGATTGCTGCCCACTGACTGAAAATAATGATCTTCATAGCAGCTAAATTATTCAAACATAAACTGCACTGTTGAAATGCAACACATTATTGACCAAAGAAAACCCCAATCTCAAACCAAAATGCAACTTTTATGCACTAAAGAGCATTTTGTCCAAGCGTCCGGGGGAGAGAACGCATTGAAATCTATTCAAGTTCTGACCTACGAAATGTAGTTTAGCTTATTGTGAATTATTCCATTCTGATTGAAAATGTGATTAAAAATTAAAAACTCACATTCATTAAAAGACTAATTAATAATTGCGCAATTGTGATTTGTTTAAATTAAATATTGTGGCCAAGGTGCTTAAAATGAAAGAATAGGTTCTTGTTATTACTGTATAACGGTAACCTTTTGGGTCACTCGCCTTTCCCTCCCTCTTTCCTCTTACGTAACAACCCTTTTGTCCAATCACAAGCCACTCCAAAAAGTTTGCGCCTTCCAGACTATAAGAGCCTCCAAAGCTTCCTTCAAGTTTGAGTAACACCTCCATGACGCACAGGAGACCCTGTGATATTACGAGAATCCCCGTTCGGTCAGAGTGGGAATCTGGAACATATTATCTTCAGTTTTTCTCTCACTCAGAAGGTGATGTTTGAAGAAGAGATGCAGGGCGAGTCCAGCTCCCCGGAGTCTCCAGTGGACAGTCTGGGAAACAGCGAGGAAGAGCCCGACAGGCAGCCGCAGAAAAGATGCGGTAGAAAGAGACGACCTAGCAGAAAGAACGGAGAGGACTCAGACAGCCCGACGCCTGGGAAACGAAGCAAGAAAAGCAGCACCAGCAGCAACAGTCCTCAGTCTCTTGAAGACCTGCAGACGCAGCGCGTCATGGCGAACGTACGCGAGCGTCAGAGAACTCAATCTCTGAACGAGGCGTTCGCATCCCTGCGCAAAATCATCCCCACGTTACCCTCCGACAAACTCAGCAAAATACAGACTCTTAAACTGGCGTCCCGGTATATTGATTTTCTCTGCCAGGTTTTGCAAAGCGACGAGCTGGACTCGAAAATGTCCAGCTGCAGTTATGTGGCGCATGAGAGACTGAGTTACGCGTTTTCTGTGTGGAGAATGGAAGGCGCGTGGTCCATGTCAACATCCCACTGATGCATGGATGCACACTTCTGCTGCAACCTGGTATGCAATGCACTTCAACATGGTTCTTGGATATCCGTTTTTAAGCTACACTACAGTCAAACGTTTGGACACACTTTGGAGAGAATTTGTTTCTCGTCATCTTAAAACTTTTTCGCTTTTTTTGCCCAAATGCTAAGAATTAGTTCTGTAGACACATAAATTCTGTTTAAGAACATTTTTGTCAGGATTTTTTATTGGATTGCAGAAAGTATGTTTAAAAGCATCACAGAATGCACTTCATCCAGTTGTGTGTGCTGGGCTGTGGTCCAAGGCTGGCTGCTATGTAGAAGCTTTAATATGTATATTTGTTGAAGTTAATTATGTAACTTCTTTATATCACTACACACTTCCCTTAATTTCACTTGTGGACGTTTATAAATTAAGTTAAAAAAATAGGTGTGTACAGACATTTTTTTCCTTGCAACTGCATTTGCTAAACATGCTTATGAGACCCCAAAAAAGTTTATTTAGCACCTAATCTGCTGGCCTAATGGATTTTGTGCACAGAAGCATTCTTGTATTATATTTTTATTACAGATGTTTGATACTACATCATATATTGTTTTTTTCTATTTTATTCTCGTTGAATATTAAACTCACTTTTGTCTTTTTTTGCACAGATTGTCGTCCATCACCGAGTTCAAAGAATTTCAGCCTCTGGCAGGAGCAACACACAATCATGGCGAAATAAGGATTGTAACGGGAAATTCTGGAGCATCTTGGCGTCATTGCAAGCACTTACAATCGTGAACTACGACATTGGACCTGGAATTACAATCAGATCTGTGCTTGTAATTGCAAATGTGCTTTTCTGACGATGAATGTGGAAAACATGTAAACATTCTGTATACATGCATGTCGTTTAAACAGGAGACAGACATGCTGGAGGAGACACTGCATTTCTGGGATTGCAACAAAGTGCATGTCGTCATATTTATTTCTTAAAGAAACAATCGAAGGAACGATTCTGGCTCATACCTGTGCAAACATGGTCTAAGAAAAGACGTTTATTTATTTATTATTGATTGTCACAATGCAGAATAGATCTGGTGTCTACATGCATTTCTATTTTAAATTACAGTGTAAATAGTAAATACTGTACGTGTATATTTTCTGCAATAAACCCTGGTTTGAAATGTATATGTTTTGGCATGTTTTATGAAATTTGAAGGGGGTTAAAACCCTTTCATTTTGACAATTTTCAAGTTGCTGCATTACACAACACTGCAATAATATTACTGAAAAATTACATCAGGAATCGAAATGTTTGAATAATAAAAATGTGTGTTATAGATTTCCGTAGTTCGTTATAAAAATCGTATTTTTAGGATTTATTTTTTACCTCAGAAATTTTTAGGAATATGAATACTGTTTTCGATGCAAAAAAATCAAACAATCAAAAGTTAAATCGGAAAGTTTAGAATATTTATTTACTAATACATATTTGCTGTTTTCTACTGCACAAAATGTTGAATCCTAAATATCAAAAATGTGTAATGAATTTATTTCAATTATTTGCTTTCTTTTAGCATGATTACATTATTATAGGCTACACCGCTGAAATAAATAAATAACAAAATATTTTGGCAATCAAGACATTTTCGTTTGGTATCTCAAAAGGCTAATACGAAATGTGACGGGAGAAAAGTATGTGTCTGGGAAAGTATTTTAGGATGTGAAGAATAATTTGGAGAAAGTGCGTATCGGGGCTTCAAACATGTATGGAATTCCCAGATGTCTATAAAACCAGAGGTCGGAAAAGTCACGGAAAGGTGCAGCAGGTCAGGACGGCCAAACACAAGCATTTCACTGCCAAAACAATGAGACAACTGCAGGAAACTTACTAAGAAGAAAAACATAAGAAAATTAAGAAAATAATATAGGATTTAATAAGATTTTATTATAATTGTAAGATATAATGTAGTCTGATGCCAGAGATCATATAGACCATATACTATTAACATGTCTTGTATTACTTTGCAGTGATTTCTCGTCAGGAACAAGTTAAAAATAAAGGCTCGTTCCAGGGGTTTGTGGACTTGGCGAGGGAGAGAGAGAGAGAAAGAGAGAGCTGCAGGCACCTGAATCAAACCTATTTTTACCAGATGTTGTTCATATTTTTCTTAAAGTCACGTGAAGCGAACAGATGTTGTACAGACCCGCCTCGCATGCATGTAGTTCGACACTGTGAAACAAACATCTCAGTCAAATATCTGAATTGAAACTCAAAAGGATGATGGTGGACGCGTGGAATATAACCTGAAGACCGCGTGGGAAAAAGATGTTTGTGTTTTAAAATGCACGTGTCGAGCATCACAAAGGACGAGAATTCAAGATGTCGATTTGAATTCGTCTTGTTTGTAGTATTTTGCTTTGGATTTCTGATGGAGATCTACAGGGATCTCCACTCGCACGCGCGCGGGATACATGACTGAAGAATGCATCTGGTAAATATTGCTGCAAAGCTTCGACTCTCATTTGCACCTGGACAGTTTGAGCTCATTGCGTCTCAAGAGTAAAACTGGATATGCAGAATTTTTGAGCACTTTACTTGCATGCGCTTCACGGGTTCATTTCGTGTCTGTGAGTCAGGCCCGGGCTTTCTGGTCCCTTTGGACCATTTGCAATTGTTCAGTGTCAAGATAGCAGCCGAACTTAAAGCATGTTGTACATTTGGAATGTAACTACTTTCAAAAGAAAATTCTGTATCTAGCTATATTTAAATATTTGCTAAGAAAAATGAAAATGGGAAGTGCATTCCTTGTAAGATCAAGCATGATTATGTGTTTATTGAGAACATACAGAGGTCTTTAACATTTTCACATGGTGTTAAACGATTTGTCGTGTGTTCATGCAAAAGCATCGCTTCTGACCTGCAGGCCAAGATTCGCCGAGCTGAATCGATTCACCATCTTTAAACGAGTGTGTCCGTGTTGTGTTAAACTTGAGTGTGAGCGGAGAAATTCCTGACCTCAGTGAATTATAAAGCAATGCATGCTGGGAAAAGCGCACGCACACGTGCAGGGAACTCTTTTGATGTGTTATCGGTCGGAGCTTTTGACCCGATGGGTTTGACATCGTGATTTATAATTCAAAGACCTTTAAGTACATTAGTGCAGATACATGCTTTCAGCCTGCATGGAGTTCAAAGTGTGGGGGGGGATATTTACGAACATAAAATTGTTTACATTCTCTGCATTCTTTTTTGTTTTTATTTACATTAATTGCTTTCCAATTATTTGCTTCCTCCAGAATTATGATTCCGTTTGAAATGTTATTAAATAAATATGGTTACGTTATGTTTTCAGATTAAACCTAGAACTGCAATAAAAACATAACAAATCAGAGCGAATCTTAAATCATTCTGAATGTTTTGTTGCGGGTTTATAAAAGAAAAATACCAAATTCAAGATTTTAATTTTGTCTGTTGTTATTTAATCCAAACATACACCCATAATCCACATGTTCATCAGGTGGTCCATGATAAAAATAATTTGCGTGGTCTTGTGTCGGTCTAAACAGGTGTTTATGATGGAAAGAGGAAAACATGGATGCAATGATAACTGTACCCGCATTACAGTGTCTGGCTGCTACACACCATTATTTTTATGTTCCACCTAAAATGTTTAAAACAAACAATGGCAGTTTCACCAGCATGTCATTTCTAACCCTTTACGTTTTCTTTTACTGTAGTTTGTTTAAACAAAATATGATGTTAATGTGTGTGTACTATTTCAGCACCAGTGTAAATCAAAATGAATAGGGCAGTTTGCTAATCTGAGTGTTCATTGAGGTCACGGTGAGGTCAAAGGTCACCTGTAGTTGTGTATTCTTGCCTGTTTTTTTAAGGTGATTTGTTGACTTTTGTTAAGACGAGATCGTGCACGGCATGTTGTTTCCATCTCGTCCTTTGAAGTGTCTTTTCTGCTCAATGGAAACTTTTACTGATGCCTACTGCACATCGTCCGGTCTGTAAGATTATTATACGATTTCATTTTAGCGAAGGCTCTTCATGTTTGATTTATTGTGTTCTGGCTGTAAACTGAACCACATGAGTTTTGAATTTCTCTTCCTGCGGATGAATTCCAATCATATTTAAATGATTATGTGAAGCCAGATGATTTCATCCTAACTGTGTCCAGAAACCAACCTTTTGCTTTTTAAATAAAATGCAAAACAACCACGTTAAAATGAAAATTCTGTCATCATTTACTCACCCTGTTGTCATTTCAAACATGATTTTCTTTCTTCTGCAAATGGTGGTGACCAAAAACCGTTGGTCCCCATTGACTTCTATTGTATGGACTCAAAACCAATGCAAGTCAATGGGGACCAACGGTTTTCTGTAACCAACATTTTTCAAAATATCTTCTTTTGTGTTCCGCAGAAGAAAGAAAATCAAACAGGTTTAAAATGACAAGAGACAAGAATTTTCATTTTGAGGGCGAACTATCCCTTTAAGAAATGCAACATAATGAAGACTGGGGCAACAATGTGACATTCTAAAGTATTCGATCCCAAATAATTCTTCTGACATTGTGTCATTTTTATTGGTCAATTTTTCCATGTCTTGTGCTTTGACATTCTGTGTTTTTATGTTGTTTATGTGTCATGCTGTTTTAAGTTACTGTGGTTTCCATTGGAGCGCTGAAAATGAAGCTCATATTAGAACTGGATTTTTTGTTTCAAGACTCTCTAGCCGCTGTTGTTTTACTGCAGACACACCACAAGGAGTGTTGTAACTTAAAAAATGCACATTTTTTGGCATTGAATCCATTCCACACAATGGCAGGAATGCAGGGCATTTTAGGTTTCAATTGGCTTTGCTAATGTTGTGTGTGTTTTGCTTTGATTTTTTTAGCGGAAGAAAAGGTAAGATCCTTGAGCGGGAATCTCTTGTAAGCCAGTTTTGCCCTGAATATCTGCACATTGAAACCTTTGGTCAACTCTTTGTATGAGGCGTTGTGGCTTAGTGGTTAAAACGATCGTAAGTTTAAACCCCACAAGGGTCACATACAGTAAGTTATTTTTTTACTTTTCATTTTTGTTTGGATCAGGGCCATAACCTCCATATAGACCTCCATCAGTGTGGGTTTCCGAATGAGCAAATCTCAAAATTTGATCGTAAGATTTGATCGTAAAAAAACTTGTGAACCAAGGGTATTTACTGCACGTTCACCTACAGTAGAATTCAAATTTATGATTCTTTTTGGTAGAAAACCTTTAGCTAAATGAAGAAAATCCTGAGAAATGTATTCTGTAGGACTGACACCCTCAAAAAAAAAATCTGCATTCTACAGATATCTAGTGGCTTTTCCACAACCACTCCACCTCGATTCCCATCTGTGTGTTTTGAGGTGCATGTGTGTATTTTGTTTAAAACTGAGGGGTATTTGTGTTGTTTTGTGCCCCCCAGGCAGCTGTATGTCTCTCTGTGTGCCACCTGCAGACTGGCACGTGATCTAAAGTCACAAGCCAGAGCGGAGGAGCAACTCTGGCACAACCACCAGCCCACATCCACCCGCTCGTGTGCCGCTGTGTGGTTTCCCTGAAAATAAACATGCAATCGGAAGACAGGATTTAGTATAAACATTGCAGGATAAAAGAGCATTTTCTCCTGTTGTCTGATGTTGTGTGTTTAGCGGTTGCCCCCTAAAACAAGCCCTATAGGTCCCCTGAAAAGAGTAAACACACAGTAAATTACAAGATTCAGAGAGTTTGGTTATGAGCTGAGATGTTGCTGTTTTCAGAAGATGTGACTGAGTTCTCACTTGTGTTTCATTTAAGTCTTAGTCTCAGATGTTTCTCCTAAAATCGTTAAAGGGACAGTTCACCCAAAAATCATTTACTCACCTTCGAGTTGTTCCAAATCTGTATAAATGTCTTTGTTCTGATGAACACAGAGAAAGATATTTAGAAGAATGCTTATAACCAAACGGATCTCGCCCCCCATTGACTCCCATAGTAGGAAAAATCACTTTCTCTCATTATTTTTGATATTTTGAAGAATGCAGGACAGCAAACAGTCACTTTTGACTATCATTGTATTTTGTCCTACTATGGGATTTAATGGGGGGCAAAATCTGTTTGGTTATAAGCATTCTTACAATATCTTTCTCTGTGTTCATCAGAAAAAAAATTATATAGAGATTTGAAACAACTCGAAGGTGAGAAAAAAATGACAGAATTTTCATTTTTGGGTGAACTGTCCCTTTAAGTGAAATAAAAACAGACCGAAATGAGAGCGTGATGATTGTTGAAAAATATGAAGAGTATGGAGGTGCAAAATATGAATGTAGATTGTACTGGATTTGAGTAAATGTGATGAGAAATGTTTGAGTTCATATCGAGATCTTCACTAATATTGACTTTTGATTGCAGATCTGAGCTCAGTTTGACACATTGTTGACATCTCTTCTCAAACTCTAATGACAGACACATTTGTGACATTTATGACTCTTTTTCTCCTGAGAAATATCTGAGACGCAGAGGAGAGTTAAGCAAAAGTTTCCATTTGCTCTCTATTTATTCTCATTGATGTTTAAGAAAAATAACTGACATACAGAGATCTCATCTGTGATTTTTCACATGTTTTTAAAAAAATGTTTTTTTTTGTCATTTTTATGCAACAAAGGATAAATGTATGGTTTGAATAAAACTCATAAAAGGATTTAAAGAAACATCATGACTATGGTGGATGATATATCACATATAACACATCTCTCTTTCTCTCTCTCTCTCTCTCTCTCTCTCTCTCTCTCTCTCTCTCTCTCTCTCTCTCTCTCTCTCTCTCTCCCTCCCTCCCC
>NC_079905.1:1581481-1658828 GCF_024868665.1 Triplophysa rosa
CTCTCTCTCTCTCTCTCTCTCTCTCTCTCTCTCTCTCTCTCTCTCTCTCTCTCTCTCTCTCTCTCTCTCTCTCTCTCTCTTTCTCCCTCCCTCTCTCTCTGAGCATTTGTCCTGCTTTATTCCTTTGAATAGCTGGACTGCACAAGAGGTCAAATCTATCCACTGGAAACTTTTAAAAACAAAATATTTTAATTACACTGGACCTTATAACTCGCCCTCGGCATGTCCACCCCGCTGCTCTTACATCATACGCCAGGAAAATCTGATGCGTTGAGATGCACAGCACTGGACTCTTTGTTCTCGGTTGACAAACACACATTGTAATTGACATTCAGATGAAATTTAAAACAGCAGTCCATTGCTATAAACCGTTTTCCCTTTAATGGCAAAATATAAAGTGTTATAAATATATACAAATAAATATTATTTGTGATACACAAAAAAACAACACATACAGGTTTGGATTAACTGTAATAAACAAGAGTTTTTTTACGTGGATGATTTATAGTCTCTGTGGCACATGTCATGCTTCATTCAGGAATGATGTTAGCCAGGGATTTACAGGTTGTAAAGCTCAACAAGTGGCTTTTGCCTTTTGAGATTTGCATTTTTTTTTCTGAATATGCTTTTTGGGAAGCTTACATCATTGTTAAAATACACACTTTAGTCCTGTACTTTAATATCAAAGACTCACAGTCTGACAAACTAAAGGCAGAGCACGCAGGACTCACGTCCCAGCAGAGGGTCACATTGCAGCGAAGGTTTTTTTTTAAGACCTGCTTAATGCATCTTTGTCAGGCTGTCCTGGAGGGGATCTGCAGGGGGTAAATGTAGACCTCCATCCCCCTGGGGGGTAATTAGCCTTCAGTGACACCTCCAAACATTCGACTGCCCCCTCCAGGGCAAAGCATCAGGGCTTCATTAAGTCTCCTTGACTGGTGTCATTCTGCGCAAATGCTGAACAGATACACACGTGTATAAAGTTCACAGTGACACAATGAAACCGGCTTCTCTTCAGTGTCCCACACATGCGTTTCTGAAACAGCCCAGGTGTGTTCGCATGCATGGAGCCCACCAATGACATCATAAGAACATTTTGATATTTTCAAGTAAAACTGGATTTTCAATTAGATGTCCAAGATCTAAACTGCTGTTTAAAAGTTCCATCAAAATGTTTTTCTTGATCGTAAAAACCTTCTGATCTGAATGTTTGAAATGAGTTACATGACGAAAAATATAATCGTGCCATAACATCATAATTCCTTAACAAAAAAACTTGATTTAAAAATGCATGACTTGAGCAAGATCAAGAAAATGACAAGAGAATAGTTTCTACACCGAAGATGATCAAATATAATGTGGAAAAAATAAAGATTAAGTGACTTTAAACTTTTGAAGGGTAGTGAATGTCCAAAATCTACGTTGTCACAAAAATGAAAAACGTGTTGATTCAAAACTTAATTCATTTAATATTTTTCAAAACCCCTAAAATATGAATAATTATAAAGAATATTGTTTTGTAAAACAAAATATCTTCTGTAGTTATATCATTCACAAAAGTCGAGTCTTCTAAGCTGTTGTCTATGTAGTGCGTTCCAAATTACTCACTTCTGAAGTTTCATTAATGTTAAAATGATGCTTTATAGCTACTACAGTAGGTTTAAAACACAACCTGCGTGTGTGTGTGTGTGTGTGTGTGTGTGTGTGTGTGTGTGTGTGTGTGTGCGTGTGTGTGTGGGAAGGGTAAACCCTACGGTACGGGGACAAAATGTCCCCACAAAGATGGCAATATCCAAAATCCTTGTCCTTGTGGGGACATTTTTTGGTCCCATGAGGAAACAAGCTTATAAATCATACAGAATGAACTTTTGTGAAAATGTAAAAGAGCAGACAGTTGTGTGTGATTGTTAGGGTTAGGGGGTGGGTTAGGGAATATGATATACAGTTTGTACAGTATAAAAACCATTGTGTCTATGAAATGTCCCCATAAAACATGGAAACCCAACATGTGTGTGTATGTGTGTGTGTGTGCGTGTGTGTGTGTGTGTGTGCGTGTGTGTGTGTGTGTGTGCGTGTGTGTGTGTGTGCGTGTGTGCGTGTGTGTGTGTGTGTGTGTGTGTTGCGTTACAGCTCAACTGGTTGTGTGAATGACTCAAACAGTTTTACATCCTGTTTGTGCTACTCAGAGGAAACAAGAAAATTGCTCCATGCATTTAAAATTCACCAAGAAAATCTTTCCAAGTGAGTGAGCTTGTCTTTCTCTTTTTTATGCTTTATGAGAAAAATCTGTGCACAAGTTAAGAACGCAAAGCATGGAAAGTTATTATTCACCAAATGTCAAAATCATCACAGAGTTCTTCTCAGTAAACGTGTTCAAATGAGATTCCAAAAAAAACCTGTTCCTGTATTTACATGTCTAACTCTCTCTTTTCACCGGTATGTCCATAACAAAACGTTGTGTTTCAGCGCTTACATATTATTTCTTCAAAATAAAAGTGCTACAAAAGGTTTTTCACATCGATGTCATAGAAGCATTTTTGATTCCCCAAACAAACTTTCAGTCAAAGGTTCTTAAAAGAAATGTTTAATAATCTCATTCTTTTCCCACAACAAAGAACATTTTGTGAAACACGTTTTTTTTTAAACACAAAAGATTCTTGAGGAAACTAAGGTTTCTTCTTTGGAATTGCGTGGCAGGATATTTTGTTATTCTCTTCACTTTCGTACAAAATATGGACAAAAATATCTGCTATATTGGCTAAACCTAAATATAAGTTTCTAAAAAATGAAGGAATGAATGATTTCAATGACAGTAAGTTTTTTTCATTAACATTGTCTTCAAAACGAATAATGTTTCAGTAGAATCGTGTCAGACACATACAGACACATGGCTTTTTCCATTTTGTTCATTCAGAAGATGAGTGTGTCCAGAGGAGCATGTCACATTAAAACACTGTAAAGCAAAAGTTTACGCCTCTCAGTTTTGAAGGTCAGGGCAGGTAGTTCCTGCTGTTTTGCATGAAGCATTAGTCCACAAAACAAAGACAGAAAGCAGGAGAAATGGCAAACCTAAAACAGATGTCCCATCGCCCCATGAAGCCTCAGAGTCCTAACACTTCATCACCCGTTCTATGCGTTCTGCCCCCTGCAGAGGTAAAAGACCCCCTCGCACCCCCCGGGGAGCACACGGAAGTGTGAAGCTCAAGTTAAAAGTTTGCTACAGATAAGAAGTTTTAAAAGCCCAAACTCTCTGTGGGGTGTTGTAAATCCTTTCACATTAAGTCTCTGTTCCTCCCTTTCCTCAGGAATCTGTTTAGGAGGCTGAAAGGAGTTTTTAACGGTGTTTGCTGAAGTAAGAACAACTTGTTTGAGCAAACCTTCAGGATCCTATCATCATACTACAGAGAATCCCGCACCATTTGTGCTGTGAGTGATGCTTGAGATTGAGCGGCTCGTTTTATATGTGATCAATTTCACCTGACAGATGATAAAATCCAACTTACATAAAATCAGGATCGTCAAATGTAAAAAATCACTCGAAAATGTTGCATTTACAGTAAATATTTTAACATCGAAATGGATGCGCTTCAGCTCATGTCATTTGGTCTGGTTCTCTTTCTTGGTGACCTCTCACCTTTTCTTTACATTAGAAAAGCATATAAATAGAATGCATAATGACTCTTTTCCTCTGCCGTAAACTCATGACAGCATACGGGCGATCATTACAGACACTGCGGCAATAAGTGTTTCTCACTCACGCATTCACAACCGAGAGACGGAAAAACACTGAAAAAGAAGGAAGGAAAAAATAGAAAGAAAACCTGAAAGAATCAGGAGAGAGAGAGAGAGAGAGACTTGGAGTGCTGGGTCTGGATTTCATTAGAGCCAATTAGCTTATCTGTTTCATCTCTGGACTGACCTGCGGGTTTCTGGTCCAGACACACGCTAATACACGAACGCATACACACATAACTCTACACACAGAGCATTTACACACACGCACACACACACACACACGTTCCTAAAACACACATACCTTCAGAAATGAAACATCTCTTCCTGCTGTAAACCTGTATGTGACTCTTCCTTCTGTGGGACACAAAAGAAGTTATTTCGAGAAATGTCTCTGTGGTTTTGTCTCTTGATCTGTATGACACAGAATAAAAGGTTGAGTGATAAGGACAGAACCAAATAAACATTGAGAACAGATGCAGCGCACTAACCTCCCGGACGTCCACTCACGTAGAGCTGTAATTCTGTCTAATGAATCGTGTCACAATCAAACTGATTCAACCGAGAGAAACGCTGCGGCTAATTGAAGAGGAAACTGCTTGGATAAACCCAGCGTAAGCGATAACACCTCACGCCACGATCAAGTTCAACCAGACTGGGAAAGCAGCTAAACCAGCCTGAACCAGCAAAGACCGGCAATGCACTTTAGACTGGTTTAAGCAGGGGATGTGAAATATGGATCAGCAGAGATAAGAAACATGTTGTGAACATAATTTACATTCTTTAAAAGTGGTCATACATCCTTATAGAAAAGAAAAAGAAGTGTGCTATTAGTATACTTCTCTTGAGTATTAAACTGACAGATAATTGTTTCATATATAAAGTATGGAAACTTTACTGTATACGGTTTATATAGTAACTAGGCAGCTTTGGGGTGACTTAGCTTATCATAAATAATGGATGAAACCATTTCAAATCTACCTAACATAGAGTAAAAAGTACATAATGGCATTTAAGTACAGAAAATAATAGCTAAACGACAAAATATTATTCTCTAAGTGCAAAATAATGTATAAACAGTAAACTGTACGTTCACTTCAAGAAAACTGAAGTATAGACCTACTTAAGTATAAAAACTACTAGTATTTTACACTAGTTTACTACCATACTTCAAAGTGTACTTTCATAAACAAACAAAAAGGTGCTACATGCATTGAACTATTATACTCGCTTGTAGTATAGTTGCAGTACAATGATACGTACATACAGCTTACATACTGTAGTGTACTTAAAGTTGACCACTGTTACACTTAAAGTATGCATAAAGGTATATGTTAATAAACATTGATATCAGTATGCCAGCTACTTAAAAATCTACTTGAACTTTAACAAACAAGCATACTTTGAGTTTGTATTAATAAGTATACTTTTGTTTTTGGCATATACTTGCGTTAGGTTCTGAATTAGTGATGGTCCTGATGGAGAACTGTTGCTGACATTTTTTTCTCTTTTTGCCACCATCACTACAAGTGCTGATGGGTTCCATGTGTGCTGAGTTCAAGTCTGCGTCCCGTGTCATATCCTGTTCCAGCCTAGATGTACTGCAAGGGTCTGTGTGTCAGCGCCTGTGACGGGGGGGGGGGGGTTAATGATGGCAGGAGACCCTGCAGGTGTGCAGCTCTCTTACCACACACACACACACACACAAAATACACACATGCACAGATGCGCGCACTCACTCACACACGCACGCACGCACGCAGACACACACACACATCTCTAAATAAGGACCTAGGCCTACTATATTTTCTATTATTTTGTTTACCATGAATGTTTGTACAGTACATTTTAATGAAATTATTAAACAAGATTTTTTGAATCATTGACAATAGATGCAGGATAACTCATTATAGGGATAGTTCAGCCCAAAATATTAATTCTCTCATCATTTATATGTGACTCTTTCTTCAGTGAAACACAAAAGAAGATATTTTGAGAAATGTCTCAGTGGTTTTGTGTTCATATAATGGAAGTCAATGGGGTTCAATGTTGTTTGATTATTAACATTTTTCAAAATATCTTCTTTTGTGTTTTGACACTCATATAGGTTTGGAATGACATGAGAGTAAATAATTGATGAAAGATTTTCCATTTTTGGATGAACTATCACTTTGAGAAAGTAAAAGGAATTGACTTTAAGCTGTGTGCGTTAACTCAGAATTACTCATACACTTTCTTTTACAGTTTTATAAACTTACCCAGACATGCGATCTGTTGGCTTCTAGTGATGCTGTCAATCAAACAGCCGAGACATTCCTGTGTGTGTGTGTGTGTGTGTGTGTGTGCGTGTGTGTGTGTGTGCGTGTGTGCGTACGTGTGTGTGTGTGCGTGTGCGTGTTTTGGGAGTTGGAGTAGAGGGTCACTGGTTCATTCCTAAAGCACAGCGTCATCCACCTGAGCAAACAGGAGAAAGATGTGAGACAGGAGGGCAGAACTGCGCCTGTCAGAGATGGATGAAGACAGAGAGGTTATGACGGATGCAAAGAGGAAAAGAAAAAACTGCGATACTCTGACATCACTGATGTCAGCATATGAGGTCATAAAACACCATAAGATCTCTTGAGTACCTCAAATGTTTTTGGTTTTTTTTGCAAATAATGCAAATAATATTAAATAGAGGCCTACATCTTTGATTCTCCTAATAAAATGATGTCAATATTCTCAATCCTAATGTTAGACCATCATCATTTTTTTAAATGTTTCATGTTTAGATCATTTCCGTAGGTAAACCCAAAACCATCAGAATTATTCAGGGCTTTATTGAAACAGATTAGTTGACACGTGCTGATAATTTACCAGCTAGTTGACTTTTAAATGTGTCTTGTATGTAAGTTATGACTATTTATGAGAATTAATCTTTTCAGCAGAACTTGGCATTTTGATAAAACTGTGTCTCCCAACTTACATTAATTAAAAATTTTGTGATGTCAACACAAAATGAAAATTCACCCCAATAACCCGGAGGTGCTGCGCATACATCAGTGTACATGAATCTAAAGAAAATCTTCCATCAGAAATCTTTCATCGCTCTGCTTCTGACGCCTGAGACAACCCGTCGCAGTTTTCCCGATCATTCAATCTCTGATGGATAAATAAAGAGAAATCAAAGTTCTTCTTGAATATCCTGAAATAAGCCATGGTGACATCAGTTGAAACTCTTTCATGAGTACTGTAACGTCTTGAGCTGAAGGACAGAGGTTTCCAGCGAGGGAAACTCAATGTGTTGTCAATTTCTGCAGCTGGTGCTGAAGCGAGTGACATCCGAGTTCCTCCGTCAGTCAAAGCACAACACACACAGTGGGAGATCTTTGATGCCTGGAGATCTCTGTCAGTGTGTCAAGACACACACACATCTCTGCTTTCAAAGTTATCCTGCATGGAAAACAAAACTTCAGAAGCACATTTACACGCACACACACACACACCAGAGAGTCTTTGGATATTAAACACACACATCTTTCAAATTAAAGGCTGAAACGGATTAAAGGTCCACGCACATCAAATGTAAAAATAAATCAGGGAGTTCAGATATTACTTATTCTTGTACAATTTTAACAAAAGTCAAACAGTTCTTCTTTTGTCAGCTTCACATTCATTCAACAGAATGAATTTCATTTTGATGTCAGATGAATTTCAGACATCTGTCTTTTGGTAAAGACATCTCTATGAACACTGCCTCTTCAAACAAAATATGTGTTTGTGGTGAATTCTTTATTTCTGTGTTTCTTTAGCGGATAGAGGAGTTTTCCATCCATTCTCTGGTTCCTGGACCTCCGACTCCACATTAAACAAACCCAAAACCTGCTGGATTAGAATGAAAATGCCAATAGAAATAACCAAGACTGTTATACCCCCCCCACCGCTCCAGACCGCTCCGCTCAACACTGACTCACAACCCTTCTGGAAAATAATATTATTCTTCATCTCAACGTTTCCATTTCAAAAAAGTGCTGTTTGTTCTTTAAACTGAAATTCTCGTCGGCTTTGACAATAAAAGGCTGTCGCTGGTTCAGGGGCTGAAAAAAACAACAATCGCTTTCTCTCCCCTTATATACCAGGAGACGAGTGAAGTTGTGTCCTGATGCAATACAGACCCGTGTACAGTTTACCTTTAAGAACAATCACAGGTGAGATCTCTTTCATGTCTCAGACATCAATCACATTCAATTGAGAACAAATGGAAATGTCTGCGTACTCAGAAATGTCACGAATGTGTCTGTCATTGGAGTTCAGAAGAGATCTGAATAATGTGTCAAACTGAGCTCAGATTTGTCAGATCTGCCATCGAAAGTCAATATTAGTGAAGATCTCAATATGAACTCAGACATGTCTCATCAAATTGACTCAAATCCAGATGGTTTGACCTTCTGTTTCCACAATTTAGTCTTGTTTCTTTCTGTTTTATTTCTCTTTAGCAATTTTTCAGGGGAAACACCTGACTGGGGTGATACTTAAATGAAACAACTCTAATCTTCTGAGAATTAAAAATCCTCTCGATCAAAAATTGTGAATCCTTCGGGACTCTATTAAACTCTCCACACTCTTCAAAATAAAGGTGCTAAAAAGGTTGTTCACAGCGATGCCACAGAAGAACCATTTTTGGTTCCACAAAGAACCATTCAGTTAAAGGTTCTTTAAAGAACAATCTCTTTCTTACCTTTTTATAGAACCCTGTCTCGCCACAAAGAACCTTTTGTGAATGTTCGGATGTTAAAGGTTCTTTATGGAACCATTTCGACAAAAAAGGTTCTTCTATGGCATCGAAGCGTCTTTATTTTTAAGAGTGTATGTTTCTGAATGTTTTGAGTCAGGTGCATGAAGAGTTGCACTTTCAGTTCTATAAAGTCAGGCTATGTGTTACATCAGCTCATCTCATATTTGAACCCATTCATCTTGTGGAATTATTTCCTAATTCCTTTACCAGCTGAAGGTGCTCGGGTTTGACCTGCTGTTTTGCAACTGAAAGCTTAATTTAGCAGTTTATCAAAGTGGATTGTGTTGTCCTGAGACCTGAGCCTCTCCGCCTGTCCTCAGACCAGCATCTCCCACTTCATTCGTCTCCAGACCATCACTCTGATAACACACTTCAGTATCTGAAAGAGCTGTAAACTTGTTGAAAGACACAAATATTCTAAAGCGTCCCAAAGATTTACATTGCTTCAATTTACGAGGCAACCGTTTGAACAATTTATATATTTCAAACCTCACTGTGGGAATTTGGTCAAATATTTAGCTGTGCTTGTTAAAGGGATAGTTCACCGTGAATAAGAATCCTTTATTCATCCTCATGTCTTGTCAAACCTGTTTGACTTTCTTTCTTCTTCAGAGTAAAGAAGAAGATATTTTGAAGAATGTTGCTAACCAAACAACACCGAACCCATTCACTTCCATTGTGTGAACACAAAACCACTGAGACATTTCTCAAAATATTTTTTTTGAGATATCTTTGCGTTTCACTGATGAAAGAGTCACATACAGGTTTGAACGGCACAAGGGTGAATAAATGAAAGAGAGAACTTGTATTTTTGGCCTTTAATGTATGCAGAAACATTTGCCTTCAAAATCACAGGCTTTTTACCACCATCAAACCTCCGGAAAGTTTTCAGTAATTCACTGCCAATCAGCCTGTGATGAGTGTAGCAGTCAATCTGACTTAAGCACGGTCAAACGCAATTAACTCTGTTTATCCCTCAGCTCACTTTCAGCGTCTGCGCAAGTGACGGTTATTGGTAGAACTTGGAAAATTGAGGTTACCGTACAGTTGCAGTTCAAGAAGTGAAGTCCCGACAAACTTGAAAAAAAGGTTTCCGCTAATCAAATGCAAGACTGCAAAAGCAAAGCAAAGCATCCTGACCAGACGACACACACACGCACACACACACACACACACACACACACACACACACACACACACACACACACACACACACACACACACACACACACGCACACACACACGCACACACGCACACACACGCACGCACACACACACGCACACACACACACACACACAGTGGATTCGTTCTGCAGCTCTTGATTTGTGGCTGTGTTTGAAAGCAGATCTGCTCCGTCTGACCTGTGTTAGCAGAAGAGAAAATCAATGCACTGATTTGAAGACGTGATCGAGTTTCTGATTAAACCCACATAACAGACACACAATCCTCATCATCACAGCGGCAAAGATTCCCAGAATTCCCTTCTATCAGGCGTCGGTGACATCACAGAGCCTGATTCCTGGATGTAAAAAATCTAAGAAATGAAAGTGTGATTAATATTTAAACTAAGTATGAGCGAAATGATAAAAATAGAAGAAGCAGAGAGAGAGAGAGAGGCAATAAAAACGATCTTGCTGTGGGCTATTTGTGTTGGTAAGTTAAGTATAACCTCTTCAGCCTCGTCATTCCAGAAAAAAGAACTTCTTTTTTTATGTGGCTCTTCAATGACGAAAAACAAACATGGATGTATTACAAAGGGCAAAGATTCTGTGAGATACGGGTGTAATTAGATTCGCTCCGTTTTTTCAAGGGCTTTTATTAAATTATAGGGAGTTTCAAAAATATTTTTGTAAATCGAATTCCCCTCCGTTCATTTTTGTAAGGAATGGGACACTGATGGCCTTTGATCCTATACGTACAGTATCTAAAAATGAAACACGTCAAGCCACTGGTGACCGTGGTGTCCAGATGAAAATGTCATTGCTCACATGTTGCTCTTTCACAGTTTAGGAGATTTGATGGAGTTCTCAGCTGTTAAAGTATCAACCGTCTCAGATGTTGCTCCTAAAGTTATTTAGGAGAACTAGACAGAGAATCAAATGAGAGTGTGATTGTTGAAACACACGAAGAGTCTGGAGGTGTTAATGAATGTAGATTGTGGAGGTAAAATGTGATGAGAAATGTTCGAGTTCACATTGAGATCTTCACTAATATTGACTTTTGATGGCAGACTTGACAAATCTGAGCTCATTGTTGACATCTCTTCTCAAACTCATTTTTTCAGGAGAAATATCTGAGATGCAGATGAGACTCTCTGCAGAGCAAAAAAATGACATTCGTACTAAGCATTTTTGTCTTGTTTTATAGTTAATTTTTCTCACCCCATTGGCAGAATTTTGTTCTTGTTTTTACCATAAACTTACTTAATTCTTATTTTTTCCTCCTTAAAAAGAGACCAAATATGGTCAAGAAAGTGCATCTTGATTTAAGAATGTAAGAATGTCATTTTTTGCAGTGCAGTCTATTTATCTCACAGATGTTTGGGAGAAATTGTTATAACAAAAAAGAGATCTGTGATTTCTCTTTCTTCAGGGTGTGTCATCATACTTTTACCAAATGCACATGACATTTGTGACACATACTGCACACAATTTTATACAAATATTATGCAAAAGGATGAAGCCCCATGTCCCCTAGTTAAGATCGTCTTGAATCTGTCTTTACATAGATAAGACTTAACCTCGCCAGCCAGACATTTTATTGGCATTAAGGATATCTCTGTGATGGAATGGGGGGAGGTGGAACTGACCTGAACCTGTAGATCTGATTGGATGAAGGTCTAGAGTCTGCGTCCCATCCAGCAAACATCTCTCCATCACCCCGTCTAGATAACCGGACTCTTTTGAACTCCTCCAAGAGTGAGAGGCTCTCCTCCAGAACTCTTATTTGCTGTAACTTTAGAGGGAGTGCTGATCTCTCCGAGGGGTTGAGATAACACAACCGATGGTAAAAGCAATCACGCTGACAAACCCATAAACCTGCTCTGCTGAAGCTCCATTCATCTCTCTACTGATGCTGAGACGCTGCTTGACTTTCAGTTCCCAGAATTCCTCACTGGACAAAACCTTCCAATTGAGACCTGCGTGTGAAGACATTGAAACTCTGTCTATTTACATCTGTTCCCACTCAGAGCTAGGAGAAACTGTACCCTCCATTCTCACCGTCATTACGAGGCCTTTGACAGCTGTGCCGGGAGCCCATCATCCTCATTTCTCTCCGGATTCCTTCATAAACATTTCAGTGTTTGGGTTGCGCACCTTTAACAGGTCCTGGCCGTGTTATTGTAGCCTTTAAATAATAAAGTCACGTTTTACAGTATAAGACATGAGTCTCTGTCAGTCGTTCTGGTCGGCGTGAATGATGGGACGGCACCAGACCAGGTTGGCAGGTCACATCAGAGCATCAGGAAGCGGGCGTTCAGAAATAAGACCCTTCACTGGAGTTTAGGGTGGTCTCACGCACGGAGCACACGCTGCCAGCGCTGTCCCACACCGACTGTGTGCTAATAACCTACGGAAAGAAAAACACCCACGATACATTACCACTTCATACACGTACGCCTGCTCGCGCAAGAAGAAGAATAAACCAGATTCCACACATTATAGGGCACATGTAGACCGCCCTGTCATCTCGCCAGATCTCTGCGTCATTGAGGTGATGTAACACAGAAGAAAAATGACATCTAGAAAATGTGCTGTACCCCAAAATGATATCCTTTATATGAAAGAATCACGGATTAGATCTTAGAAAGTTCTTTCGATGAGATTAAATGGAGAGCAAATGGAAATTTTTGGTGAAGTCTCACGTGTGTCTCACATGTTTCTCCTGAGAAAAAGAAGCAGACATTTTACAAATGTCTCCATTAGAGTTTAGAAGAGATGTTACTAACGTCTGTAATCAAAAGTCAATATGACTCTATATGGTCTCGATATGAACTCAAACATTTCTCATGAACAAGCCCAAATCTCCTGGGTAGGGTTGGACCAGCCATTCGTAATTTCTTTCTTAAATGAGAACGTAAAGTCCACACTAGAGGCTTAGTAACTGCTAGTTTGTAACTAACTCTGTACGTTATTCGCAGCGTTGGGCAAGTTACTCTGAAAAAGTAATTAATTACTAGTTACTAATGACATATTCAATAGTGAATTAGATTACTGTACAAATGACTCTCTCCAAAAAGTATTTCATTACTTATTACTTTCTATATGCTATATCAGCCTTGATTAGTTAAGTGATTCAATATGAAACAGCTCTTTTAATTCATTCAAATAAATAAGATAAAACTACATAACGTAGTGTTATTAACTGACCAAAGTATTACAAATGTGAGAATTATACATTAAAGCACAGATTTTAAAGTTAGACTTTGAATTTTGATGTCAATTCCACTATTGCACACACATATATTACACAAAGTATTTAGTTTAATTACATCAAACGTAACTGTAATTAAATTACAGAAAAAATAAGAGTAATCCCTTACTTTACATTTCCAAGGGAAAAGTAATTTAATTACAGTAACTAATTACTTAGTAACTAGTTACACCCAACACTGGTTATTCGGTTGCACCATTTGGTCTTAAGGCAGGACGTAGCTAATAGTTCGTAAGCTCGCCGTAAGTAAGTTCGTAAGTAATGCGTAGTCGCATGACGTTTACCTTCAAGAGTCCAATAGCAGCCTTTGAATTGGTGAGGAAAAGTTGTGTTGAAATCTTGTGAATTTCAAAACGTTCTTGATTTAAACTTATTTTACATATCAGTAAAAATAAGTTTTTATTAAATAGAATACTGCCTAGTTATGAATAACACAATAGGCATTCAATACTCAAATGAAACAAGATTAATATACAAATACTAATTACAAACAATACAGCATAATAATATCATGTTATACGTGATTTCATTTTACTGCCAACCGCCAATGAAATAAAAAAGATGATTTTATTTTGACATGCACAACACAGGCAGACGGATACACACACGGAGGCGTGCTAGTTCAGTAATTCTGCTATTCAGTTACTCCTGACGGAGGCTTCCGTAAATATTTAGTTTATACGTAACGTCACGCTTCAACTAAGTTGAATTGTGCAACTCAAAAATATTTAGTAGTTCGTAAATTGTAACTTAGTGCCCGTTTAAGTCAAAATTAGGCTAAGTTGTAACTTACGCACAGCTGGTGCAACCGGCCCCTGAGCTCTGAAAGAGAAACGTCTGAGAAATACCATTCTCCTTTGGATCAGATATCCATTTCAGCCTGGCATTTTCTCTTTATTTTGCTGTTAACTGTCTTTTTTCTGTTGATTTTTTCTGCTGTCTGTAAGCCCATCAAAACAGACCTGCAAACCATTTCTGGTAAACAACCCCTGAACTTACCAGCGTTTATAAAGCTTTTCTAACATTCAGTGGATTAGCCGTACAGGAGTCTTGAACACATTTCCCGCTGGGTCACGACTGACATTCGTGTCTGTATTATGAATCTTTTGGGCCTCATCTTTTGGATGATGTCATGTGAGCAGCTCAGACCCCTTTCAGGACATTTTACACTTTTATGGCAGTCTAATTCTTAACGCGACATCTCAACGCAGCGTATGAGTCTGAGCTTTACAAACCTGTCGGTGTCAAACGTTTTACACTCAACACACATGAAGGATTATTTCTCTGCAGCAGGTCACGGTGAAAGAATGTGCTTTCTGGTATTTTTCTTCCCTCTCTCTCTGCAGTCTTCAATAAAAGAAGGGAATTTAAACGTGTCCCGGGACATTCTGGTGCTCTCGGTGTCAAGTCAATAGCAGGGATGGATGTTTTGTTTGTTTTATGAACAGGCACCGTGGCATTTCAAGATTAAGCAGAAGAATTGTGACGTGAGCAGTTTGTCATCATTATTTGCCTGATGGATGAAGATTTTCCGGGTACAGTCTCCATAAACCGTTTTGTGGTTCATTTATATCTCACAGTTCTCTAAATAACTGATATGTAACTGATCATTTAATTACAGTTACTTTGAATGTAATTGAACTAAATACTGTGTAATGTATACAATAGTGGAATTGACATTAAAAGACTAACTTTAAAATGCATGCATTAATGAATCTCTCCCACATTTGTAATACTTGATTCAGTTAATAAGGGTACTTTATGTGGTTATTTATTATTTATTTGAACGTATTATGAGTTGTTTCATGTCTATCCTTTGAATCACTTAACTAGTCGAGGTTGATGTAGGATATAGAAAATAAGTGAATTAAATGCTTTTTGGAGAGAGTAATTTGTACAGTAATCTAATTACACTATTGAATATGTCATTAGTAACTAGTAATTCATTACTTTTTCAGAGTAACTTACCCAACACTGCATATTACAAATTATTTTATGTTATAGGCCTATGTATTAGAAACACTGTAAATCACCCAAAGGTGTGCTGCTGGTTGCCATTATAAATATTTAAAGAGTTTCTTTGCAAAAACAGATCTCTGAACTCTGTTTTTACATTTGTTATGATGTTTTTAAATGTTTTTATTATGTTATCTTGTTTTATTGTGTTAGTTAGCTTAGAGTTATCAAACAACCCATCTGCAGTTTTATTGATATTGCTTGGAATGCACAATAAAAAAACATGATTTTTGAACATTTTTTCAACAATTGTGTTATCTGTTTTTGCAAAAAAACCTCATAATTGCATTCTTTTTTTTACAGATCTGAATGCACCCGTAAGGCCAGTCACTATACATTTCAGTGTCACGTTATACTGTAAATAATGTCAAATGCAGTGTCTGTGCTGTTACTTTTATAAACTCGTTTTTTAACAAGTTGACCATGTTAAGCATGAGAAGCCTGCACGTTCAACAATGTAAAGAAGTCAGAATGCATGACATAGTATGTTAGCTCCACTTTAACATATTTTAAACATGTGATGTTTAAAACCTGTCGCCCAGCACACAGATTTTCAGCATCATGACTTACATCAGTAAAGAATACGTGTAAGTAGCGTTTAAACTGCGGCAGGAGGTTTGTGTTCACAGCTGTGTGTTTGAGGTGCAGGTGGGAAACCCGGAGAGACTTCAGATGAATGACGGGCTTCTCCAGGTAGGCGCAAGCTTTTTTTAACGAGGGGGATAATCTAAATGCTTCCTAATCTATTTACAAATGATGTTTGCCCTTATTTGTGGAGAACCTAATTACCCTTTTCTGAAAATAGAGCTGATGTCAAACTCAGGTCCGACCACACCATTTTCCAGAAAATAAGCATCCTGTTTCAGACCAGCGGGTCCAGAGAAAAGCAAACCAAAGGAAGGAATCGCTTTACAGCTGCAGGCAGGGCGGCCGATCTCCAGAGACACGCGGTCCTGCTGGCGTAGCTGCTTATGAAATAAATATTCACTTAACGTCGGATGTACAAGATCTCAAGATCTTTCTCAGTAGACTGAACTGAAGAGATGACAGACGAGCGGATTGTGATTTGTTAAAGAGATAGTACAAACAAAACAGTTCTGTCAGTTATACACCCTTGTGTGGTTGTAAATCTGTATGTGGGCTTTTCTTTAGTGGAACATAAAAGAAGATATTTTGAGAAATGTCTTGGTGGTTTTGTGTTCATACGACGGAAGTCAATGGGGTTCAGTGTTGTTTGATTATCAACATTCTTCAAAATATCAGGTTCTGAATGGCATGAGGATGAAAAAATGATTAAACTATTCATTTTTTAGAATATTAGTTCTGTGGCCTGTAAAAAACAGGACTCTAAATTTGTCAATAAACACTTTTGTCAAAAGCAAACATGTGTAACGTTTAGGCCTTGTTTCTATAGTATAATCCAATTCCTTTTGAATTATTTTCTGTGCATAACATTCTCAATGCTGTCAACAGATCTTAACTTTCACCAAACACACAACATTCCTTTTAAAACGTGAATCCATAAAAGCATCTATACGGTCATCTCTGTGGTCTCAGATCTGTTGGTCATACATCAGAGTCCAACACTCCCCTGATAGCGGTCAGAAGATCAGAGATGCTCTCAAGCACACTTCAAAGGGTTAACCTGATCCCTGGGATTTGCTAAAGCACATGAGGTTAACACACAGCGCTCCGCGACAGCTCCCTGACACGGACGGCAGTGTGGGAAAAATGTGAGAGAAATAAAGAGGCCGAGGTCAAACCTGCCAACACACTCCAGAGCCATGGCTGTGTTCTGTTTACACAAAATTACCTTTCAGCCCCACAAAAATCACCTTCAAACTCACAATAATGCAATAAGCCGGAGGAGAAACCACTTTTATTTGAAAACTATAATGTCAACATAAACATAAACATGACCTTTGACCCAGGACATTTCATGCAATTATTGTTTCAATCTCTACAGCAACAGCGAATAATTAAACTCTATTTACATACCGCTGAAGTGAAAACAGGGCTGCTGTACGTACACGACCACGTGATGGTGAAAATGTCAATCATTGATTTATTTGGTGTGATTTGTTAACCGAACAATTCCTCATCCGGCCGTGACCGTGTGAAATGAGTTTAACACAGTGTGTGATCACAAAATGAGATTTACATTCACAAAATTTGATACATCTTTTGCATTCTTTCCTTTCGATTTTTTATTTTGTTAAAGGACACAAGGCTGTGTGGTCGTGGCCTCTTTACTCCCTTTATTTCAATTTGGTTAAAGAAACGTCAAAACCAAATAACCTAAACACTGTAGTATACTTCAGTATTTACTCTAGTAAACTTTGGTAAAAAAAATCCTAGATACTATAATGTTTCTAAACCTTAGTGTAGGAAATCTTAAAGTATACTACAGCATCAATTCACCGTATTTACTGCAGAATACTGAAGTATACATTAACAAAGTGTAGTAAGTACTGTATACAGTATACTATAATATATTACAGTACACTACAATTTACTATAGTAAACACTAAAGAATACTTCAGTATTATTTTCATGTGAGACAAGAAAATAAGACACAAAAAAACTGTCCAAGAACAGACTCTTCATGTAAATCAACATGGAAAAATAGCAGGGGCGAAGCAATCGATTTATACATCTCTGTGAATATTTCCTGTGCTTCAAACGAAAGCAAATTTCACAAATGCACATCCAAAGTCCCGATGTGATCAGATGATAAATCTCTTTTTTATCCTAACCAGACTGTGACAAGAAATAAATGACATTTTGTCAATTTCTTGCTTTATGGTAAAATCTCATTGGTCCAAAATGTTGCTCTGCATAGCTTAAATATTGTATTCTGGTTAGAAACTCGGATGCAAATACTATCAGTCAGGACGATGTTTGGACAATTTTCGCCTCACGTCACATTGACGTTGACATGATTGACAGAAATATCTCTCGTATCAAACATTCAAAATCCCACAGACGTCAGTCTAACAGCACAGTGATTCTGAGAGCGGTGTGGTGCAGACAGACGACCCTTCACACCTAGATCCTGCTACTGTTTGGTTATAATGTGGGGGGTAAATGAAGCTCAGCGGTCATCGCTGCTCTTTATTTAGCTTCACACACAACAACAACAAGCAGAGAAGGAAGATCAGAGGCCGGCAGAGGTCAGAGGTCACGTACAGTGTCACACTAACAGGGTCTGAGCGATTGAAGATGAAGTTTCAGTGAGGATGATGACGAAGAGTTCAGCACAGGTGCGTTTAAACCCCACATACCTGCAGAAACCTTTTAGCGACACGTTTTCAACTTTTTATATTCCCTCTTTTTCTCTTTGTGTAACTGCCAGGGTCACATTTCACATCAAAACTAGAGAAATGACAAAAAAAAAACGGATTTAAGAACAATGTGGTGCTATTTGTTGTACTGATTTAGGCCCTATTGAATGAATTTATTGACATTTTAATAATTGCATACAGAAATGTTGTACACAAAAGTATTCATTAGTACACCAAACACTAACATGGTGCAGAAATACTTTTTAACTATAATATTTCTTTTATTTCTTCACATTACAATGAAAACGAGATTTCTGTGAATCAAGGAATATTGAGGGAAATGTGCTGAATTGCGATGAAAATATTGTAATAATAACAAACCTGTTAATCATCCTAATCCTAGTACTCAATTGAGGTGAAATGTGACCTGATTTTCGACATGTTTCATAACTTCCTCTCTCTTTGTCTCTCAAACATCAGTTTCCGTCATATTTTGCAGCCGGCGTTCAGCATCGCTCCGTCTCTCCTGTTCTTCACCTGTCTCTCTCTCTCGCTGCTGGCCGCTCTCTCTCTCTGTCTCCTGCGGCTCTTGTTTCAGTCTCATCACTCCCGTGTTGTGTAAAGTGTTGCTCCGGATCACTCCAGCAGGAGGAAACGTCACCTCTGATGAAGAGCCCTCCTCATCTTCCTCCTCCAGATGAGTGCTGGCGTTCCTCAGCTGCTCTATAGACTGAGACAGAACCTACAGAAAAGGAGATTGTTTTGCCCTTCTTATCTTCATTGTTAAAAAAAAACGTTTAACAGTCTAAAGAACATTTTTTCTACCCTTATGGGGACATTTGGTACTCACAATGGAGGCGACACCTGTACACACACAACCGGTCAAAAGTTTTTGGACACCTACTCGCTTATGTGTTCATATTTTATTAGAATAATAATAAACTCATCGAAATTATGAAATAAAACAAAGGGAACTGGGAATTATGCTGTGTTTGATCACCTTCATCTTTAAATAAAATGTTAGTTTTCTCATGAAATGTATGTGTGCAAAATTGTATTTTTGTCTAATTTCAGACATTTAAGCATACACCTTCAGATCAAATGTTAACAATGGAAACATTTCACTCAAGTGTCCAAAACTTTTGACCGGCAGCATCTGTCTGAAGTTTTGGAAAGATGATGTTACCTGACTGATATGGACCTGCTGGTGGAGTTGCTTCTGCTTTTCCACAAAGTTGTGATGCTGTTGTTGGAGTACCAGCTGGGCCAGTGTGCTCTGAGGGAGCGGTGCCGACTGCGTTCTGTTCAGCGGCCGGTGACGCGGTAACCTGGAGCGAGAGCGATCTTTCATCACCAGAGGAGACGGAGAGAGAGCAGGAACACTGCCTGTGACTGAGAGAGAGACATTAAACATGTGCAGCTGAATCATGAAACATCCATGGGCTTTTTTAATCAATAGGCAAAAATGTATGTATTCAGGAAAACTGTCATCAACTAGTCATCCTTTTAACCCTTTTGTGCCTAGTCCATTTTAACAAATTTATATTTAAAAGCACGAAGAAATGGTTTTACGTGCATTACACAGAGAGCATGTCAAACTTCTCAAACGCATTTCAACCATACACTACCGGTCAAACGTTATTTGGACACTTGAGTGAAATGTTTCTCATTCTTTTTAACCTGAAGGCGTATGCTTAAATGTTTGACATTAGTGTAGTGCAAACATACATGTTTTTTCCACATTTTATTGAATAAAAAATGTTTTTGAAATGGATGACTTTGACTGAATAATGAAGAAAGAGCAGCCCACAAGAGCACAGAATAGATGGGAAGTCCTTTAATATCGTTTAAAAAGCATCTCAGAGAAGCTGCTTGAGAAAATGACAAGAAAACATTTCTGCAAATTCTAGTCAAAAGGTGAAGATGATCAAACGTAATTTTTTTTCTTCCTAATTTTGATGAGTTTATTATTATTCTTTAATGTAGAAAAAAATGAACACATAAGTGGTGAGTAGGTCTCCAAAAACGTTTGACCGACACGCAAAACACACAAAAACCATTTCAACTCAACTCCGTTTGGCTTTTTTATTATTGGCACATGTAATCTGTCAAAAGTGCGTAAACGGTCTGATCTCGCTTTCGTCTCATCAGTTGCTCACCAGGTGACATCATCCTCTGCTGTCTCTGCTCTTTCAGCAGCAGGTGTTGTAGAAGCGCCTGCTGGCCGTTGCTCGCTTTAGACTCCAGCGGGGCAGGTAACGCGAGTCCTTCCACGGTCCGATCCTTCAGCGCCGTACCCGTCTGACGGAGGAGAGAGAAGATCTCAACATGAACTCAAACATTTCTCATCAACTTCACCCACAATCTGATTATTTTACATTCACAATGCATTCATTTTGCACCTCCACACTCTTCATGTGGTGCAGTTACAGTCTCATTTGTTTCTCTTTTGAATTCTCCTGAGACTATGTTGATACCTAAATACCCATCCGATCTCTTGAGCTTCGAAAGAGCAACATCTGAGCGACATTTTCCTCTGGATGCGATAATAATCGTAAGTTACGTCTTATCAAACTGGACTGTTAATATTCCATCCTCTGGAAAACACGGACACGTTCTCCTATTTTTACATCATCGCCGACACCAAGTTTTCAAACCGACTCGCTCACATAATGGCGCCTGCCGCATCTGAAACATGAATAACCTCAACCTTTTTAAAACCCGTCCCTTCAGCATTCACGTCCAGAAGTCGCACCAAATGACGGCGCTGCTTTTAGAAGTCCCCGGCGTGTCATTTAACTGCTTCAGTGCGAACGTGTTGAAAGTATTCTCGTCCTGACGGTAAAAGTGAGCCGTTGTTGGCGTGTTACACGGTTTCCAAACACCATTACTTGAACTTTTTTAACAGGCCGTGATGAACGAGGGGCTAAACTGGCCCGCTGAAACCCTAAACCCAGGCTTCTTATTTACCTAAGGGCTAAAGATCCCACAGGTCAGAGGTCACGAGCCCCCGGGGCTGTACATTCATCCAGACGGACTCCAACACAACAAATTAGTTCAAGCCAAATTTAAGATCTGTTCCGAAACAACCGACTCCTCTTTCTCATCTCGGCTCCAAATGCGCTCGGCAAATTCCTCATCAAGTATTTTGTGCTTTCTCCACAAATAGACGCGTCTCTGTGTCTCCTAAAATTACTGTACAGGCGTCCGGCTTTTTCTGTAGGATCTATTCATATCTGTTGCTCAGCAGACGAGCCGTCCGTCTGCGCCGCTGTTGTGTTCAACACATTTTTATCGCTCGAAGATTTCTCCTTTATAGCTCGGAAGAAGGTCTGGGACGGAATCAACTTCGTCTCAGACGTTTCGTCTGAAACACGCAAAATTCTTCACAACTTTGAAGCAGCTTTCGTGGATTGAATAACTCGGATCAAATGGACTTGGGAGAATTGTATGAGAAATGATCGAGTTCATGTTGGAGACGTTAGTGTCTGATGAATCTGAGCACAGAGACATTGATCTCCACTGAAACTCTAGAGATGTGAGAATATCGGAGTCGTTCTCAGGGGAAGAATATGAGAAGCGCACAACTTTCATTTCCGTCTCAGAGCAACAATTGAGATCTCATGTGTGAATGATGTTTTGGCAGGAACGTTTTCAGCTGTAGTATTTGTTCGGACAATCTGTGTGATGTCATTGTGTTTGTGTGTGTTATGCGCTTACACAGATGTGCGCGTGGGCCGGATGAAGACCCAGCGTGAGGTTTGGTAGAGAGGGAGACGTGTATAAATTCAGCAGGGACACGGATCCATCCGTTTGCAGGACGGCCCCCTGAGACAGACATCGCTGGAGGAGAGAGAGAGAGAAAAACCATTACATCACCTCTTACATAAGACACAAATTCAGGTGTGTGTGTGATTTCAGCTCTTGGTCTTGTAACAATCAACACTTGGGGTAGCAATAAAACTCTCTCTCTCTCTCTCTCTCTCTCTCTCTCTCTCTCTCACACACACACACTCATCTGTAACAGTCTGTCTGCAGGAGGAGAGCGAGTTCTGCCGCTCGGCTCCGTTGGCCCGCTGTGAGGAAATGCTTGGGCAGAACTTCACAGGGGAACTAAACCTCGGCCCCCAAACGCCAGCGCGGCCAGAAACCACAGCGGAAAAGAGCCGCCACAGTTAGTAACACAGTAACGCATCACACCTTCAAACCCCACAGAACTTATAAACATGATCAAACTAACATTCAGAATCACATGTAACATGTTTTGTGATGTTAGAAATGTTTCAAGACGAGTGTTCGTTCGGCAGACTGAGCCCCCCGGGGGCGTTTCTGTGTTCTCTCAGCGCGCAATGGATCGTTCCCTTCACCTCGCCGTCTGATAAGAGTAATGACGTCACACTGAAATCTAACCAGCGATTTTATTTGGTTTCCGGTTTTCAGGGAGGAGTGCAGTACCCGAGAATGCAGCCGACGCACGCAAACCCATGTGGAAAAAAATACGGCAGTAGAACACTTTTTGAACCTTACCATAGAAAATATTAGGGATGCACAGATATTGGATTAATTTAACACCATCGGCATATCGGTAATAGCATGAAAAAGGCCGATACTGGTGGTTTATTAGGGCCCTATGATTTCTGTGATGCGCAAAACACAGATGGAAAGTAGCAAACACGCCAGAAAGTAGCACTGAACAGCTTATAAAATTAAATTTGTTTTATGAATAGCGCTAATAATTATTCGGCTGCTGTTTAAATTTGCAATCTGCATGTTCTACGTGTGAATGAGTGGTGTGGTTTTGTGTAATGTTGTGGACTTTTTAGTTTACCTCAGGCGCGTTTTTTTTGTGTATATTGTTTTAATAGGGTGTGCCTCACACGACCTTTTTTATTATTAATGAAGAACAATTTGAACAGTATTATACACCTCTGGCACATTTTACTGTACTGTTTCATTTGAGAGAAGCTGGTGTCAAAATTTGCGGCAAGCCGTCAAAATTAAAGTTCGTCGTCAAAATAAAGGTCTACTTACCACATGACAAAACTGCTACAAAAAAAAAAACGTACAAAACTAGTAATTAAATGCAAGTAGACTTAAAACAGCAAAAGAAAAAAAAAGTAAGATACTGGTTCATATTAACATAGTTGTACACCACAAAAAAATATACAAATAAAAACGGAAAAAATTGAATTTCGGAAAATATAAAACGGAATTTAGGAAAAAAACACAATGGATTTCATAGGGCCCTAGTTTATTAATTAACTGCATGGAGGCAATGAGTTGGATGTCTGAATATACACTTTTTTTCTCTGAGCAAAATAATTACTGTAAATAGCAACAGCACAGACTTTATTTACATTTATTAATAGCATTTTCAAATTAGTCAAATTTGAATGAATGTTTTTAATAAAAGAAATATTGGATAGCAAAAATCACCTTTGAAGATTGTCATGTTGTCTTATTGTATTTTTATCTTAACTTAGATTTACATTTAGGCACATTTACACTTGTGCCTCTCTTAAAATGTTAAATGGATCCAATTCATCTTCAGTAAAATTAATTGAATAGTATTGTATAGTACTGTATGCAATTGACCAACATTGGTATCGGAATCGGCAAAAAGTTGTTTGTTAAAATCGGCCCAAAGAAATCCTATTGGTGCATCCCTAGTAAATATTAAAATACAGTATAGTATTTAAAACAGTTTAACAAATCATTATAAGTAATACTGTAGTATACATATACATTTGTTAAAATACAGTTAAAAATACTAAAGTATACTACAGTGCAAATCTCATATCAAAAGAAAAATCAATTCGAAAAATGTGTGGAAAACGTCACAAGGATGTCTTTGAGTTACTTTTAAAACATTTGCAAGGCGTAAAAGTGAGATAAAATTATTTGTCAAGTTTACTTCCTGGTGTTTGAATGAACACAGAAACATGTGTTTTACAGTCCTGTGATTTTTAATAAAGTGTTAAAATGTTAAAAATAGTTAAAAATTAAGTGGAAAAATACAATTCTGAGAAAGTAATTTTCAGGTAAATCAAGAGTCAACTGATGCTCATCTTAAAGAAGGTGAGCTATTGAAATGGTTGGTACCTGGATTTGAGCCGTGGATCGATACAAGGCTCCGTTCTCATTGTTGCACGAGCCAATAGGTGAGCTGGGTCCAGAACCTGCAGAGCTGTCATTGGCTGAGGAATCTAAAGTTAAAGACAACAGAAAGTGAGTTCTGCGCTAATATAACATGAAGAATCACATTAGCTCAGTGTTTCGTGTCTCAGGTTGTTGTTACCCGTCAGTTCTAGACCTCGTTTCTTCAGCGGTGTGACAAGCACGCTGCCGTCTCTCCGGCGCATGGGAGCGCTTCTCCTCTCAGAAACCTTCTGCTTGAGTCTGGACCTCACCTTCAGATTGGGCTCGGATGCTGAACGATGACAGAAATCACATTTATCGTGACAAACTGATAAAAAAAATGCCAAAAGCATAGAGGATCAAAATGTGCATGTGTATAACTATAAACTAAACATAAGTTATAACAAGATGTCAGAATTAGATGATATTGTATGGTTTGGTTATATTGTAACAGCTGAGAGGCTTATTGGTGTGCCCCTGCCCAATCTCCAGGACTTGTACAACTCCAGGGTCACATCATCAAAGACCCGTCCCACCCTGGACACAACCTGTTTGAACTCCTGCCATCGGGCAGACGATCCAGAACACTGCGCACTAGAACATCTAGATACAAGAACAGCTTCTTCTCGCAGGCCATCTCATTCCTAAACAGCTAGCACATCCATCATAACCTCCTAGTTAAGTGCAATATACACTACCCGTCCAAAAAAAGCCACACACTCAAATATTTTGTTGGACCTCCTTGAGCTTTGATTATGGCACGTGTCGTTTCGATAAGCTTCTGCAATGTCCAGAATGTCCATTTTTTCCTGGCCAGAGTTGCATTCATTTTTAGCCTCATATTTATTTTATATTCTTTTCTATTTCTCGTGATATGTGTATACTGGGTGTTTAATAGCTCATGTAACCAGAACAAAATATGTTTGTGTGTGTGCACACTTGGCGAATAAAGCTTATTCTGATTCTGATATTGCCAGAGCCCTGCTGATTCCAACCCCATCATAAAACCATTCGAAATTCCCTTCAATTCCTCACCAGCCAATCACATTTTATTGTGTAAAAGCCAGTTTTTATGATCCTATGACCAAATACAAATTAAAAGTTAATAAAAAAATTGAAATACTACTATACTGTCAACATAGACACACGACTGATTCTGTACACACGCATGTACACACATGCATGCACACGCACACACATGTTGGGTTTCCATGTTTTATGGGGACATTCCATAGACACAATGGTTTTTATACTGTACAAACTGTATATCATATTCCCTCCCCCTAACCCTAACAATCACACACAACTGTCTGCTCTTTTACATTTTCACAAAAGTTCATTCTGTATGATTTATAAGCTTGTTTCCTCATGGGGACCAAAACATGTCCCCACAAGGACAAGGGTTTTGGATATTGCCATCTTTGTGGGGACATTTTGTCCCCGTACCGTAGGGTTTACCCTTCCCACACACACACGCACACACACACACACAGATAATATTCACACGTACAGTACACACGCATACACACACACACACATTATGAAGTAGCTCACAGAAGTTAATGTGTGGTCTGTATTCAGGTCTACTGAGGAATTCTGGGATATCTACCAGCTGTAATGAGGTAAGAACTGCATGATCAATTCCATCCTTCATCTGGATGACATTAAAACACAGTAACAACTTAACTGCCTGAGAAACCAGTACCTGCCAACCACAAACCTCAATGGTACTGGTTTATGGTACTAACACACAGACACTGAGATACTGACAGTGAGCGAGAGATTTGGCCTGAGAATGGGGAAATCCTCTTTTCTTTCCCACTATGACTCCTGAAGTTCCAAAAATCCCTGGATTTCACCAGATCTACTGTGGAAATCCAGACGCCGCACAGACGCCACCTACCGCAACACACAACATGACTATAACACACACACACACACACACATGTCGTGGTCTGACTGTGTGTATCTGGACAGAGATGAAGGCAGATGAGGAAAATATAAACACACAGCCAAAGACTGACTGATTCTAATATGTTTCTGTTCCTACTGTGCACGATTCATCAGAACATTAGAATCTAAAGAAAACACAATGTTTTGTTCTGAAATTATTTCAACAACGTGTCATTTGCTCCACCTTAGAAATGTTTCTAAGTCGCGTTAACCAACAGACAGAAACACTGATTTATGAATAATTGCACATTTTGAGAACGTAAAACACACTCACAACGCCTCACAATGCTGCGGAATCAAAATGTTTATAAAATGCGAATTATTATCATATCATTATCATATTATCATATTCTTCAGCAATTTCATTGATTTCCTGTTTAAGAAGTAAACCCAGAGCCCTTAAATTAACCTTAAATTCACACACAAAAAAACGACTGTAATGAAACGGATGCCGTGATATACAGTCAGATTACAGTAATGAGCTAATATTGTAATTCATCCTCTGTGACACATGATGAATAAGCGCGATTAGAAAAATACCGCACAAATATTTGCCCAGCAATTATCTGGAAGGATTTACACGTTTATAATTCGCAGGGAAAATACGCATGTGTTTACGTTGGGCCGCGTCATTACAGGGCATTTCCAACGCTGCCCGACTCAAACTTCCTTAAACAAACATGGCATGAGAAGGTGACTGCTGAGGGGGGGTCACAGAGACCCCATCAGCACCTGCACGGCTGACCAGCTCCATATGTTCATCCAGCACCGCTGCTTTACAGTGAGGAACGCACATGGTCCAAATGGTTGCTAAGGCGTTGCTATGCAGATGCTAAATGGGGTTACTAGGGTACACACATAATATTCTGCATACTATATTACAGCTCTTTTTTTAACATTTAGGATCACACCTTTACAATTTGAGGTCACACCACTACAAAAAATAAGTAGGGCTGTCAAACGATTAATCGCGATCAATCGCATCCAGAATAAAAGTTTGTTTTTAAATAATATGTCTGTATACTGTGCTTATTCATTTTGTATTTATAAACACACACACACATATATACAGTATACATATTTAGGAAATATTTAAATGTATTAATTTATATTTACTTAAATTATAAATAAATGTTTATAAAAGAAATTCTCATATATATGTTTTAATATATGCATGTAAATGTATGCTTTTATCAACACAAGATTAATATACACAGTACACACATGTATATTATGTAAACACAAACGTTTATTCTGGATGCGTTCAATCGTTTGACAGCCCTAAAAATAAGTAGACTTCAAGTGCATATTTAAGCAAAGCAAGTAGGCCTACAGTATATTTTAAGTTTAAGTATATGTAGAGTATACTTTAGCAGTATGTACTATACTTGGGACTAAACTGGTCCACTTTTTAATATACAAAAGTGTCCTTTTTAAGTATCTAAGTACGTAAAGTAGACTGAAAATATACTAATAGCACACTTGTAATAGTGACACTTGCCTTTGAGTCTCTCCCACTGTTCTCTTTCCTAACACAAACAGACCTGTCGCCTGCACATCATGACCGCTCCCCCCCCACCTGTCAATCATTTGGCCGTGAAGGGTCCTGACCAGGGCAAAGAACAAGCACTACCTTCATGATCCTCCCCCCCGCACCCCCCGCCTGGCAGAATCAAGCGGGACAGACGGGAAGTGGGGGACGGCTCCTCCAAAACTCATTTCAAATCCAGACAGGACAGTTTCATACTTTTAATACTTTTACATTGGCACAAAAGCACTCTTCAGCACGTTGAGTGTGGAGCACAATAGAATGGAGTTGTATTTCTGCTCGTTCTGTGTTGTAATTGGCCCACTGCTGGTTCTGATGTACGGGCAGAAACCGGAGCTTCAGGAAGCGGCCCTGCAGACTGTCTTGTCAGCGTAGACAAATTATTCCACTGACAAAAAAAGCGGCCTGTTTTTCTTGTCGCTTTTTTCCCTCCCCGTTTCGTTCCCGTTGTTTTTGTATCCCCCCGCATGCGCCGGACGGGCCTCTTTTTTAAAGCTGTTACCTGAGTTATTGAGAGCGCACGAAACGACGCCCCAGAGCTCCACGCTGATCTGCGATTGTGCAGACCCCTGCGCTTCAGAAACCCCCCCAGAGATTTGCGGTATTCTGGACCCTTCCTGATGTTTAGCCGTGTTGGAAATTCCGTGAAAACAGTGCTTGGATGAAGACCAGGTCTATTTTTACCTTCCCTTTTCAAAAGAGTTTCAGTGTTATCGCTCTGTGCGGACTACAGTATCAGCTTCCTCTACAAACTCATGGTGAAATCTAGCTCACGACGAGACGTTCGGAAGATATCAAAGATCATGAGTTCCTGGAAAAAGAAAGCACGTTTTTAACACGGTTGCTCTTTCATGAGTTCTGGTTTGTGGTTCATTTACGTATCAATTTAGTGTCGAATGAGAGTGTAATCGGTGACTATGGAGGTGCAAAACGAAGGTAAAATAATCTTGATTTGGGTCAATTTGATTGATATTGACTTTTGATGGCAGACTTGTCAAATCTGAGCTCAGTTTGAGACATTTTTTACATCTCTTCTGAAACTCTAATGACGGACACATTTGTAAGATTTCTGACTTTCAGGAGAAATATCTGAGATGCAGATGAGACTCAAGCAAAAGTTTCCATTTGCTCTCCATTTAATCTCAATGATGTCACACTCAAATAACTGTTTTTTATTTTTGAAACTTAAATAATCTCGTTTTGTCTTATCTATCACCGGGTGCCTAAAAGTGAGGGGTGAAAGGTCAAATGCTCACAATGAGCACCCTAGTCTCCGCCGCTCTTCCGGGGCGATCCGGCAAGCGTACAATCCGATGTCACCTACTTCCTCATGCCCAGGAGGAGTTAACCTCTCAGATGTGATTAGGGGGCAGAGAAGCGGACCCCTCTGCCTGGCCCGGGTTCAGTCTCTACAAGCCCTCGGCTGGATAATTGTTTGCAAACCTCTGGACAGAGGCGCCCCGGGGCACGGCGCGGGCACAAGCGTGGTCATTCTCACCGGGCTGACCCTAAAGCTAAACAGGGTCACCCGTCAGCCCCATTTAGATCTGCCCACGGGCCACGGGGCCTCGGTGACATGCACGGTTGACCGTTGACCCCAGTGATTAAATATGGGCTAGATGAATCTGCAAACATTTAGGCAGTGTCACCTCCGCCGGGCCCCTGTGACACCGCAAGAAAACACATGGATTCATATCTCCAGGGACGGAGGTCCGGTCACATTGTGCAAAAAATACACGGCATACATTTAAACCTGAAGACAATTCTTTCCTTATGTACTCATTCTCGTGTCTTTCTAAAACTGCATGACTTTCTTTCTACTGCACAACACAAAATAAGTTTTTTTGAAGAACGTTGGTAACCAAACAACACTGAACCCCATTGACGTCCATTGCATGAACACAAACCCACGGGGACATTTCTCAAAATATCTTCTTTTGATGTCATTTACAAGTTTGAAGTTTTATGACACAATGTTTATTTTTGGTGAACTATACCTTTAAGGCTCTGCGCATGCATGTCTCAGATTAAACTGATTTTATGAGGATCACGGAACAGAATTCTTCACCGTGACCTCTGAACTTTGACCTACCAGTCTTCCTGAGAGGGAAGTCCTCTCTGTAGTCCAGGCTGGAGGTCAGGGGGTATTTGAAGGTGGGAGGGGTTTCTCCTTGCGGTGGGGATCTCTGTTCTGCAGGACCCGGGTGGGCAGAGCTGGAGAACAGAAACATAATAAAATGACCCCTCACTTCTGACCGATGAGAATTCAGATCGCTCGTGATGAGTCTGTAGTGTGTGGTTGTGTCTGTGACGCACCTGTACCAGAGTTTCGAGCCACTGAGGGGGAAACCAGCGCTGGACACTGACGGATCTTTGGCTGATTTACTCATCAGAAAGTTGTGCAGTTTCTGTCGTACTTCAGTGCTCGCCGTTGAACCTGCAGCACAAACACGGTCATGTTTATCTGTAAACAACACATTTAAAAAACAATGATGTTGATATTTCACGAAAATTCTTAAACTCTTAAATGATTGTTTAACTTTACTCTATATTGTATTGATGTAGAATCTCTGTGCTTCACATTAAGCATTTTGATACACAGATTGTCACTGACGTCTTGTTCACATATAAATGTGAAACTTGACTTACAATTCATTTTAGTTCATTATACTTAGTGTTAATCCGTGAGAACACTATCAGACTCTTAAAAATAAAGGTTCTTTAAAAGGTTCTTCACAGCGATGCCATGGAAGAACCATTTTTGGTTCCACAAAGAACCATTCAGTCATTCATTCTTTAAAGAACCATCTCTTTCTTACCTTTTTCTAATTTGAAGAACCTTTTTTCGCTGCAGAGAACCTATTGTGAAACAAAAAGGTTCTTCGGCTGTTAAAGGTTATTTATGGAACCATTTAGACAAATAAAAGGTTCTTCCATGGCATCCTGAAGCACCTCTATTTTTAAGAGTGATACAATACAAAATATATAACCAAATAATAAAAATGCCTAATATAATATAAAATATAAAAATGTATTTAAATCCTAAATATCGTTTGCTGTCTGCAAAATCTATTCTTGAGCATGCTTAAAAATATATAAAATATTGTTTAGCAAATATAATGGCACAAGATTTTTCCTACAATGACTTCAATGCACCGCGATTATAAATTCTCACTCGTGTGCAGACACAGCGCCATCTTGTGGTGAATCGGGCACTTTACAGGATTAAGTCGTGATTGCAACTACAGAGATGTGATGGGCTGTGTTCAGTGTTTATTGACTGACTCTCTTTAGATCTCTCCTTCCTCCTGTGATGCTGTTTCTGCGTTTCTCTCCTGTGAACCTCCTTCTCCTCATCTCGCGCCTCCTCTCTCTCCTCCTCAGCAACGAGCCGATGCTCCTCGGCGAACACCTCCTGCTGCTGCCGAAGGGTTAACAGAGCCTGCTGGAGCTGAGAGAGAGACGGAGAGAGAGACTTAAATACAACGTCACACACGTAACTCCATAAAACTCCAGTGCCAATATACAGCGGCGGGAAAAATTAAGGGAGCATTCCACATTTTTTAGCATCATTTATATTGGGGCCATTTCAGTCCAGTTATGTTGAATTTCAACAAAATCAATCCTCAGGAGTGACAAAGTCATCCAACAGCAATGTGAAAGACTGACAGCATAAAACTGTCATAAAAAATGAGGTTATCACATAAAAAAATGATTTTGAACTTTTCCTAAATACATGTAGAAATATGGCTGTTGTGTTGCTTAAACGTGAATCTGAGCTTGTTTTCTTTGCGGTATTTGAGCTCTGAAAAAATACACAGCATCTTTTCTGTTATTTTCACCTGTTTCCCCAGTTTTCATTTTTCTGCAAATGAATGCAAATAGAAACAATACTTTTATTAGAAATTTGGGTGAAATGTTGTTAGTAGTTCACAGAATGTGGAAAATGATCATTTTACCTAAACACACACCTATAAATAGTAAATTCAGAGAAGTAATTTTGAAATGGGCTCTTCATTTTTTCCGTGGCTGTATATAAACACGTTTTGTATAATGAACTGCTGTACACATTGCAGAACTGAAACCATGAAATAAAACTGCTGTGGTTGTGATGGGAATATACACTTATTTAAACTTTGTTCACAGCAATGCAAAACACTGTATGGATCAGCATTTTACACATACAAATTATTTACTTTACTTTATTATATTTATTATTTACTATTAGTGTTTACCCTTACACACACACACGCACACACGCACACACACACACACACACACAGGCTTTGGTTGACTATCCCCGTGGGGACAGTCCATAGGCGTAATGTTTTTATACTGTACAAACTGTATATTCTATCCCCTATCCCTAACCCTATCCCTAAACCTAAAGATCATAGAACACTTTTTGCATTTTTAGATTTGTAAAAAATATTGTTCTGTACAATTTATTAGCTTTTTTGCCCCTGGGGACCTCAATTTTGGTCCCCACGGTGACACGAGTCCCCATGTGTTGGTGTGTATTCAGGTTTAGGTCCCCACCGGGATATACAAACATGAACACACACACACACACACACACACACACACACACAGATGTAATGAGATTAAGCACTTTAACACTAATGGTTGACAGAGCAGATCTAGTTAAATCCTTTCCTCAGGGTCAGCCAAGAGACCTTAATCCACACTGACCTGTCCTTCAAAACAAAGATTTACTTTATCTCATCCAGAAATATCTTACACAACAATAACAAACAACAAGTCTTCATTAACACTAATGAATCAACTCACAGCAGGCTTGTACGTTCAGGAACAGTTTATTTGTCTAAATCATTCTTTCACCAGGAGACAACAGATTCTGACACGTCACACACCTTGACGTGTTCCTCGAGCTGCGCCTGGTGCTGTCTCAACAGAATCTGGTGCTGTTTCTGGAACTCAGAGACGAGGAGCTGTTTCTGGATCTGTTGCTGTCTCTGGATCAGCAGCAGCTCGCGCTGTAACTGCTTCTCCCATTCATCCGAATCACGGTCCCAGTCTAACATACTGACCCCAGACCTGTCCACCACGGGCAACACCTCTGAACCTGACACACGGAGAGAGAGATGGCATCACGGTTATTGATGATAAAATTGCATTTCACAATGAGTTCACGTGTTTGTGTGAATGTGATGAAAACATCACATTCAAATCCTGCTTTAGGTCTTTTATTAAACCCAAGGGCTCATTCTGCAGCGAGGGTCTTTTTATGGGGGGCTATTTCAACTGCTTTGAGCGTAAACACAGAGGTATGTCAAGAGGCCGGCGTTTAAGAAGGAAATCTTATTTAAACAGCATCTAAAGCGAGACAGCATGTGACCGGCGCATTAGAGCTGCAGTTGAAGTATTTTTACACATGAACAAAACAGAGAGGAAATGAAAGGCATTTGCTCTGTCTGTGTGCGTGTGTTCAGATAATGGTCTGGCCTCATGCCCCTAAAACAAATCGGTGCGCTTAAAACCCATTTATAAACATGGCCTTAATCTGTTAGCCAAAAACAAACCCTCACTAATAAACACAGTTGTGAGTACACAAAGCTTCTACACACAAACACACACACATGAGTTCACGAATGATGTTTCTCAAAACAGCAATCAGATTAAACTGAGAGCAAATCTGGACGCTTAAAGCGATAGTTTAGCCGAAAATAAAAACTCTGTCATTTATTCTCTCTCATGTGGTTTTGAATCTGTGTGTGAGCCTTTCTTCAGTGGAACACAAAATACGATATTTTGAGAAATGTCTCAGTGGTTTCGTGTTCATACAATGGAAGTCAATGGGTTTCAATGTTGTTTGGTTATCAGCATTCTTCAAAATATCTTCTTTTGTGTTCTGCAGAAGAAAGAAAGTCATTCAGGTTTGAGAGTGAATAAATGATGAAATTATGATCTCACACATGAGCTTCTTAAAGAAATGAAATGAAAACACGATGGGGTCAAACATTTCTCCTCCAATTCTTCCTCAGGAACTTTAGTCAAACATCATAAACAAAAGTGTGAAACTGAGAACTCCTTTAAATCTCGTGAACGATCTCTAGCATGAGAACCTTCCTCTGATGTTATCTCAGTTTTTCTGGGGTAACTATGAGACAGACCAGAGTCGCATCTGACTCAGAACATCAGCATCACGTCGTTCGCAGGTGCTGAAATAAAAGCTGGGCCGTTGTGAAATCATCTCTCGCCACCACGACTCCGTCGGGCCCAGAATACACAGACCCCCAAAACAGAACCACTACACGGGCCAGAGGTGTCAACCTTCCACAAAAATACCACCGCATGCGTTCTGACGGACTCACGAACTTACAAAACACGCAATCAAAAACTAGTGTGCATCATAAAGTCTTCCGGCACGCAGTTATGTGAGGAGTTAACTCAGACGGAATGATGACCGGGGCTAATCTTAGCCACCGTATTTTGGTTTTAAGGCATTAAGAGTCTAAGAATAGTCTGAAGTCAAGAGGCCAAAGCCACGGGCGGTGACGGAGCGCAGAGGCACACGAGGGGTAAATAACTGCCACTCACGCCACTCACCAGAGCACCTGAGCCGAAGCTTTCTCTGAGAAACGTCAAATCAAGAATGATGCTATTCAGATACACAGATTTTGAAATCCATTATAAATTTAATTAAACTAAAAAGACATTTTGATGTCTAAATGCATGTGTGCTTATGTATACAGAAGGTTTTTATTTCTGTGGCTATTCTTCGGCTTCCGTTTAATGACCATAACCCAGTGTGGCTGCATTTCAAGTGAACTTTCCCACGCACTCTTAAAAGTGTGCATCTGCAACGCAAACGAGAACGAGTTTGTCTTCATTTCTACTGCAACAAACAAACAACACGTGACAATATCAATGTTTTATGATGTGATCCCATATCCCATACTGCAGTACACAACACTACACACTATGTAGACTAGAATGTATTTTCCTTATTCCATCCCCTGCTAAGTACATACTTCAAGTATGCAGTAGTACCATGCTAGATAGCAGAACGTCTGACAGATCTGTAACTGTAAATCGGTCGACTGCTTTTCAACATTTTTTTTAAAATGATTTCTTTTGGGCATTTTTGCCTTTATTTGTACAGTAACGGTGAGATGACAGGAAGCGACAGCAACAGCGCTATATGTCAGAGCACTAACTACAAGTCTATCGGCTCCGACCTCTTCAACATTTCTAAAACGACACGAGAATGTTATAAGCGAACACTGATTTTAGATCAGCTCTTCGTGGCTGGACATCCGTCTGATGTTCAGACAAAACAGAGGAAAGACGCAACAATTCATTTCATTGGAGTCACTTGTTTTAAATGAATGAGATGTAACAAAACATTACAACATCTACGTCTCAATAAGTTTGACCTGGCTGTTGAATCCTCTACGCACACACACAAACGCACACACACTTGATCACAAATACAACCCAACAGAAAATATCCTCCAAACACTCCACAAGCCTGCAGAAAAGAATAATCACTCTTCAAAATCTCAGTTATGTTTCACAGCCAGCAATAAAACTTCAGATCAAATTGAGAGTGTTTTTGACGAAAAAACACATTTCCTTCACTTCTGTATGTCACCTAAATCTCAAACTGTTCACCAAAATCTGTAATCCATAAATGGTCATATAAAGTCAATCGTCTTATTAAAATGAGATGATCTGTGCTATCCACACTCATTTCTCATTTTATAGCTCTTTAATACGGTAATTATCTTTTAGTTTAAGTTTTGCAGAAATACCTACTACAAATGATAAACCTAACCCAGAACTCCATGACAGAGAGAGGTCTCCTCACGTGTGGTACCTGATTCACTGGCAGCGCCGTGTGCGTCTGAAATTCTCCTCCTCCACTCAGCAGTGATGCTCGAGTCCACCTCGTAAATGGTCTGCAGCATAACTTGTACTTGACCTCACAACAGAGACGCTTCTCCACGCCACAACGCTTTTTCCAGACCTCCTCTTGTTTTCCTCGGGCTTTTCTTCAGCTGTCCCTCGAGTCTCGTCAGACGAATAAACAAGAAAGCTCAGGAAGCATTACAGGTGACAACATCAGCTCTCTCACTGGCTTTCCATCTCTGTCTCGCTCTGTCTTACACGTTCTCTCTCTGTTTCTCTTCATAACCGCGCGCTCTCTCTCTCTCGCTCTCTCAGGTGCCAGGAATAGCAGCAGGACCAGCCCAGGACAGAAATAGGCCGGGCCAGACCAGGGGAGCAGCGCAGCGGCCAGAGGCTGAAAATAGCAACACCAAAACACAGCTGTCTGCCTTCATCTTTCCCCTGAGTGCTCACTGTCTCTTTCATTTCTCTCGCTCGCTCTCTCTCCCCGAGGGAATCTCACAGAAATGCATCGGACGGAATAAAAAAGACATTTTGTTTCATAAAGTAAATGAAGTCCACCTTAGATTTTAGGAGATTAAATTACAGTCTCGTGCAAAAAAATAATTGTCATTGTAATAAATAATTTCTCTCTTTTAAAAATAAATAAATTCCATTAAACACATATTGCTGTGATGTATCCTTGAAAATTGACTTTACAATTGAAACAGTACATCATTATTTTTCACATGTGTGGGTGCTTATTTCCCTTAAAAATGTGCAAAAAACCAATGCAAACCACAGTACTTTCTTTAGATGTTATGCTCTTGACAGTTCCATGGTCTTTACTCCTCTCTCTCTCTCTCTCTCTTTCATCACTTTTATCTCTCTCACACACTTTCTCCGTCCATCACTGTCTGTTTGATCTTCTCATCTGTTTTCACTCGACAGCACTCCTGCATTCATCTCTTCACCTGTCTCTCTCAGCACATCCATTAACAGCACACAGAATCAGTTCAAAGAGACGCATGCCGGTGACATTAAACACATGACATTACACAAACACAACCAGTCTTTGATTCCAGATCTGCAGATCACGGCTCAAACCGAAATGATTTGACTACAGTCAGATGAAAAGATCTGTTGCTTTAGAAGAGTTTAGAGGTTTTCTTTGTGTATAATCATAATGTATTATATTATTTTAGAATAACTCAAAAATGTAAATATGGGAATCATATATGGTCAATAAAAATAACTGAGGACATTTAAGCGTATGCCTTTAAGGTTCTTTTAGAAACATTTCCGTTAAGTGACCCTAAACTCTAATCTAAAGGACAATGACTGCGGGAGGAATATTTTATTACATGAATGTTTTTCTGAGAACTTCTGAGAACTCTATCAAATCTCCTGCAACTTCTGAGCAATGCAAGGTTCATCTTGGGTGTCAACAGCGCATTAAAGATTTAGGTGATAACCTCACGCACCAGTGTTAAATGATCTCTTCTAAAAGTGAATTAAGAAGGTGTAAAACATTGCTATAGCTGCATGTGCAATGGTCATTGATAAAAAACGATACCTTGAATGCACTGAAAGTCCCTTTGGATAAAAGCGTCCGCCAAATGCATAGATGTAAATATAGAAGACCTCCAAGCGAAACAGATTTAATTAAAAAGCCCAAAACTATTTTAATTTTATGAGGACAACACGGCCAAATCACCCTATGGGGAAAACACCTGACGATCGGCCAGTTTGAAAACAAAACACAGAACACCGCTTTATGAACCCAAAGGCCTGCAGGACGAATGAGGAATCAGAGGAAATCTTTTTGAAATCCAGAAACAGCACAATTCCCAGGAGTGACACATTCCCAATGCATGACAGAGATGAAGTTCCTCAGTGGACACAAATGCCATGACGCCCGTATTTTCCCATGCTGTGTTTACTGAACTTCGCTCGTATTCAAAGTCAGTGGTTTCAACTATAGGCCCTCACGCTTACACTGAAACTTCGCAGTTGTGAATTTCATATACATTCCTAAACAATCTTAAATCATCTTGTTAAGTGCTGTAGATGCTGACAGACCACGCACACGCGCACAAACCTATAGCTTACCCCGTCTTCCTCTCCAGACAAAACAAAGGCATGTATGATAAAAATGGGTCACCTCTGCACAGGTCTGAGACACTCTCAAGGTAAAAGAGGGCAGATCAAAATAACCACGACGGCAAAACAAAGCCTGTGCTATCTATATACAGGACATAAACTCTTTCTTTTTTGTGGCTGTTCGTATAGGCCTAGAATCCTGCTGTCTATTCTTTAAAAAAGCACGTGAAACAATATGCGTTATGTAACAATAAACATTTGACATGTTACATTGATGTCATAATCTTTTTACATTAGACAGCCACTTATAAATATGTTTATTTTAAGATGTTTGATGTTCTTCGGGTGAGGTCACGCTGCACTCTACAACCAGATCTGTAAACAGACGAACACACATTACACAAACATCTAGAGTCCGGGCTTGCTTTGCAACAGCTCCACCTTGAGGTTAAAATACGCAAAAGCATTCAAACTCTTACACTGTCTGACACATTTCAGACGTGTGTTTGTACAGTATTTGTGTGTTTTGTGTATGTGTGCTGGTTTGGGTGTATTTATTTGTGAGTCAAACTACAAGCATGTATAAGTGCGCCATAAATGTTACTGATCTCCACCGTCAATGTTGAGTGGGAAGATTTTCAGTGCTGACATCACTCAGACAACACCTCACCATCTGAGTCACTTGAACAAACAAGACTGTAAATCTCCCTACAACCACACAGCACGAAACACAAACTCTAAGAGGGAGTATATGGGGAAATTATGTAAATTTGAGCTACTTAGATTACAGTTTTGCACGCATGCTAAAACCATGGTACTGTTTGTAATTGTTGTAATATAATTAAAACATTTTACTATTTCTATTACATACAATATAAAAGCAAAATCTATCTTTCACGATGAGATGTTATCATTTCAGAGAGAATAGCCACCTGTCAGATGGACATCCACGTGTCCCCACCAACCAGAAACACATATAAAAAATACACAGGGCATGTGTTTGTGTGAGAGGTCAAAGAAAACATTATGATCAGTGATGGAGAGTTACCTGCATCCTGCGGTGAATTCATCCTCAAAACACCAACGATCTGAATCTACTGCGCCTTTAAATGCACCTGCATGAGTCTTTAACCAGATATAGAGACATCTTAATGTATCTACAGCCCAACAGGTAAATAGCTTTCATGCTTTGAATATTTTAAGTATGCAGAGATAAATACAAAATGTCAGATCAATCTTACCTCTTTAAGGAACCTAAGATTTCTTCTCTTAATGTGCGATCCACCTGTATGCATCATTGCACTGCCTCATCCTTATGTAACAATGCAATGCATTCAAATCAAGCAGAGATGCATCTGCGGAACAGAACAGGCTCTGTGAAGTGTGCTCAGTGTACTAGCAGAGGTTGTGCGTGCATGCGCCTGTGCGCGAGCGCGCAAGTGTAGACGCTGTAGGTTCTATATATAGCACAGTGATGTTTCCCTCAAAACACGCTGAATATATTCTTTACCGCTTAGGGCTCCGAATTACACTTTAGATAACACATACAAACCACCATTTCAAAGAAAAATGGCGAAATCCAAACAATTATTGCAATATTATTATAATAGGACACTGACTGAGGCTGAGAAAAATCCATAATTACACAAAATCTATGTTCGGAACTCACCTGAGAAATGCTGTCTGTTGTTTATCTCTATTTTATATGTATTTGAAATGCGATATACTCATTCATAAATATAAACCCAGCGCGCATCTTCAGCTCTTGCCTCGACGCACGCGCGGTCTAAAAATAGCGCGTCACCACAATAGACACACCACACTAGAGTGTATATAATATATGTGTGGATTTCTCACATCAGATAAACACTGTCTTATATATCTATTCTCCAGAGACCAACAATACAGACACGCACAGACACTTTGACATAAAATTTTATTTGCACGTATATTAGGCTATGTATTTTTTTTAGTTGTTGGTTTTAAAAAGTCCTCAAGTATAAGAAGCTATTAACAAATGGCTACTGTATAAACATAATAATCATAATAATGTTATACCATTTTGGTCATTTTGCTGATTCATCCTTATGTCTATATCATTATGACTTCATTGACTTGTCCTGGTCATAAACCAAAATAAGGTTCAAAGTTTACTAAGGATCATTTATGTCAGAAGGAGCTCTACGTCAGGTGCCAGACGGAATATTGTATTTTTTTCTCTGTGGGACTGACATAGAAATAACATCTCGGATAACAATGACATCTTGATACTACATCATTGCAAGCACAGACTGAATAAAAATGTGAGGAATTTATCATTTAGAATAAGCCAATGTAACTGATACCTGATTCGGGTAACATGGTTCTCTCGGGTGTGGAGGGTCTTCCTCACCCCTGCCCTAGTGTGAGCCATGACAATACCGTAATATGTGAAGAATTATATTCTTGTTGCGAAGAATGTTGCGTTGTATGTAGTGCGAGAACACAAATAACGTGACAGATGCATTTTGATCATGCACTAGTGTCACATGTTAGGTCGAACAACACTAGCTGCGTCTGAATTCGCTCACTTGTTCACTCATTCACTATTCCCTATATAGCGAATGCTAAATAGTCCACTATATGGGGAAGAAGTGAATGAAAATGAGTGAACAATTTCGGACACTGACGTAATATATCCTGCGTCTGACAGTACTGTCGCGGACATTCGTCATTACGCTTATATTACACCTGTGTGGCTTTTTTGCATTGTCACGTTTATTGTATTCGTTTTTAATCAAGAGAACAAAACAAATGTTTGCCACGTTTATTTACTATTAAATTTATTACGTTTAATAAAATTACTTAATATATTTAAAATAAAACACTGCAATACATAACATTCATTTAATCTGTTTATTCTTACATCGGACGTACACTCAAAATCAGAATGCATTGTGGGTAAAACGTAGGGAATGAGTTGTTTACTCCGAATTCGGACAACACTACAAAATGGCGGACACACGATATAGTGCACTATATAGGAGATAGGGGGCTAATTCAGACACAGCTACTGTCTCAGTGCTGTCTCAGCAAAACGATGCGTTCCGATGACGCACCGTTTCTGCACAAACTTGCTGATGGTGACATTTTCTTTACCACAAAACTGGCACACGTTCAAATTCAAAGATCGTTGATACTAAACACGGTCCATGTTTTCCAAAATTAATAAATACGCACAATAACCTTGGGTTAAAAAGGTGCGTCAACATACACTGACCAATCACGAGGTGCGCTACAGGTAACGCCAAGCACACGTTTTAACTAGTATGCCCACTCTACACCGTCACCCATGAAATAGCTGAGCAACAGCTCAAAGCGGGTTTCAGTGCTCACAGCAAATATTAAGCTATTAAGTATATATGAGGGATGTCTTTCCAGGACAAATGTATTAAATGTTTAAGTGTCAGTTATTCCAATAAAACATTTGTATATGCCACGTTTACACCATTTTAAAAAAATAATATCGCTTTAGATAACTTAGCGAACTCACTAGCTTTGAAGCTATTCATCCCATAGAGATATATAATTCATCCGGGCTATTTGACAATGCGACCCAATCAGATGAGGCCATTTTTATCACGTGACACCAGTCTCTCGGAAGCGCACCGGGGGTGCGTTCCCTAGTTTCGTACGGAGATTCTTTGACGAGCTCGCGCTCATGGCGGCTGCACGGAGGGCGCGCGCAGTCCTGATGCGCCTCAGTTTGTAAACGCGAGAAAAGAAACAAAAACGTTAAAAATGTGGCGGGGATAAACCAAACGGCCTTCGTTTTTACATTTTAAATAATGTTTGCAGAGGTAAGGCGCGATTTTTCCCTCAGGGGTTTGACAGGCTTGTGTGTTCATGTATTTCCCGTTGTGTTGAGCTGCTGTTAGCTTAGCCGTAAATCACCTGAGCAGGTAACTGAATAAAACACACGCGGTAAAACACACTCGCACAAACACACACACTGCTCGGTTCGGTGTGGGATTACAGTCGCTAATACGAAGAGATTAGACGTTTCTGAGCTGTGACAGCAAGTCTTCAGCTAGTCCAGCTAACATCAGCTGTGTCCATTCACATCATATATGTGTTTACGTGCGTTGTGTGTGTGTGACAGCTGTGTGTAAGTGGAGGTCGTGGGTTTCTGTGTGTTGTCTGCGTGTTTTAGCATGTCATGGTTGTGAACTGCTGGAAAATGACACATGATACGTGGTATGTGTGTTTGAAACCTGTTGTCAGATAAACATGCTTCGTGTGTCAATTTAATTTAAGACATTAGAGACGTAGTTTATTTTGCTGCATGAATGATTAAATTAATGAAAACTCTTCATAAGATCATAAAGTTGATAACAGGCTTGTTGACGGTTTATAAAACCAGTGAGGATTCACATGATCACATCTGGTTTTACCCGAATGGGACATGAAACCTGTGTGAACGGTGTAGTTCAGATCATAAATCTGGTTGTTTCGTGTATGATACTACAACTCTATGACTTTAAAATGTAGATTAGTTAGTTCATTATTTCTCTTTTAATTTTTCCTAAAGTTGTGTTCTAAAGAATTAGCATCTGATTTGGCTGTATGGGTTTATTAAAAACGTATGCAATGACATAATCTGGTTTTATTTTGTTTCACGCAAGATAGCAGAAAGATAGCACCTGTTTTGTCTGTATCGTGACAAGTTTATACTGTTTGGCTGTAGTTTGTTGTGTGGGGTTTTTTTTACAGCCTCTGATCATATATTTACATTCAGATAAAATATATAAATGATGCGAATATCATATATATATCAATATATAAATATATGGCTGAAACGAATATATGTTGTATTTGTTAGAAGTTTGATTGTATTGGTTAATTCTGAGGCCGTATGTTGTCACCTGGTAACAGGTGGATGATGTGAATCCTCTTTAAGTCACCTGACCCACCATAAGAACATTCACACACGTCTATGCTGCAATATCAAAATGCATTTACTCTTGTTAATTCTTGATATAAATAAATGTTTTTATTAAGTGTTGTCCCTGCAGCTGTTCGTCCTGATGTGTTATGAAACATTTTCATTTAATATTTTATTTGAAGTGTATTTGTGGTAAATAAGAGCCACTCCTGTGCTGAAAACTGCATCACGCAGCGCCGGTTTAAAAATGTCATGCAAAACAGGCTGTCCTTTTGTTTGACTATTTGTGTAGTTTCTTTTGTTTTGCTGGCACTCCACCTTGCAGAAGTAGGCGTGAATGCATTCAAGTATGCATACTTCTTGTATTATATGCTGTCAGCAGGGGAATGCAAAACAGTTTCTTGCTGTAAATGGTCAGCGTTTGACTACTGGTATTTATCATGTTGCGTATTAAAAATGTTAATCTATTGACAGCCCTACTTTTTTTACAAAGTGGCAGCCATACCGTTGTTTATTTTCAATGCTGAATCTGTGACATTTAATCTCATGCAGGGGCACCAATCGAATGTGTTTATGCCGTATGTAATCGATTAGAAAACAATGTGAATTTGGTTTTGCTTGAATGTGTCACACGTGTAGGCAGTCTGTATTCCTAAAGCATGTCCATACGCTGTCAAGAAATAAAAAGGATCCCTGGGTATAGAGCGATGTATGGCTTAATATATGAACAATGGCATTGACTTTATAATTGTGAAATAAAAAAACAGTGTAACTGTCACAGTATTCATAAACTTTGAAAAAATATTTTTACTTGGAGGCCGCCATTTTTTTGCGTCAGAATCCGTGATGTCAAATGGTTGCGACCTAAACCTGTTTCAGTGTTTCCCATTCATTGACGAGACTATGGCGGCCCACCATAGGCTATTTTGATCCGCCACAGTCTTAAAACGAGCCGAATTGTTTTTCTTACAACAACATAACTATTTGTAACGTTGAATTTTGCACCGCTATTTTGTTGTAGTGCCATTGTTCACGGCTAAAAATGCGTCCTGTTGCTTCAGCGCAATGTGCGCAGCACACACACAGACACATACTGTACATACTAGACATATGCCCGGTTAACCGAAAATATATATCACGTGATTTATGCACAATTTGTGAGTGCAGTACGGTAAAATGCTGCTGCATCCGAAAGCCAGAGGGCGCTCTCGTGCAGAAACTCCAAATACGCACTGCAGAAGAAGACCATAACACAAGTAGTTCTAGGAAATGCGTAAGGACATGTTTTTATCACTGATCCTCAAGCCTCATCAGGTATTTTTATGATAATAAAGTATATTTATAATGATCATGTTTGACGGGTGTTGCTTTTTTAAATGCACGTTATAAGCGACTTAAACTCGCACTGCTTTTAGATCGAGCAGCATTTCCTACTGATCCCAGAGCTGTGCTTCACGGACAAGCGACGCATCAATAAAATAATCGATATTTTGCATTATCGCAGCCAACTCGGTTTCAGAAGGATTTAGTGGTAACCGCGGTTAACCGGGCACATGCCTAGTACATACGAACGCACACTCGCTCGCTACTGTTTCAGCTTTCACGGTTGAAATGCAGACAGGTGAACTGGCCAGGATTTAAGACGTCGCCAAGCCATACTGAATACAACATCGTTTGAGGGAAGTCAAATCTAAATGCTTCAGTATTCACTGCAGTTATCCACAGTACAAGCATGATTTTATCAGTGTACGACAGAGCAAACAGATAGCATTACCTCATGGCGTTAACATCATTATGTTCAGCTTCATCAGCTTCAGCATCATATTATTTCCAGCTAAAATAGCAGTCTGCATATAGGGACATTTGACATACACCATTTCTGTCATTTAAAATGAGCAGCTCGTCTACACAACGGAGCTGTACGCAGCACGCGCACCCATGACATGTATAATGATTATCTTTTGGCGCTATATCTCTAATATCCGTCCTTATTTAGTGCCAAAAGCACTTCATTTAACCTTTTCCAAATCGCCAAAATAGTTCCGTTTTGTTTTTAATGGCAAATTATTCATGTTTCATTTCGATATTAAGTTAATTTAGAAAAATGTTTGGAGTATTTTTTTGTTTGTGGCTCACGTGCAGAAGGCATAGTTTGATAGCCAAATGTGCTGGAGCACGAATTTGAATGAATGATGTGAATGACACTGTTTAAACTGTTAAAATAGTTTCGAATAAATAAACAGTTAAAAAGTTATATTTCGTTTCTTTATTAGGTTAGAAAAATGTTTTGAGTATATTTGTTTGTTGCTCAGGCACAGAACATAGTTTGATTGCCAACCGCAAATTTTAATGATTTGAATGCATGATGGGCATGAGTCTACTTAAATTCCTCCTTTAGCTTCGGCTGTCTCCGTAAGAAAAATAAATGATACGGGGGTGCGCCACACACGATTACATGCTGCCCTGTGTGTCACCATGTCCAAAACTTGTCGCGTTTTCCATATATAACAGTAAAATATGACACGTAAAACATAAGATCAGATATACAAACACACAGGGACAGTAGGTGGCAGTATGTCCTCTTGACACAAGCCGGCCTGCCAGCCATAAAAGAAGAACGCGTTCAGTATTAGACGTCTGTTCAAGATGAGCGTGCATTAAATCATACCTTTAAACTACCGCCTTTGAGACATTTAAGACTATTTAAGACATCAGCATCCACCATAATCGTATACTTTATACATTATGAGAATATACTGATAAACACAGTAATAGATGCTTGCGGTTTGGTTATTTATTCTGTATTAGAGCACACGTGAATATTAGCCCCCGTCAGCTAATGACCGAGGGAGAGAAGACAATGAGATAAATAAGATTATCTTATTATTTAATAATAAATAAAAATAATAAGATAAATCAACATCAAAAAGTAAAAATCTGGATAAATTGTGCATTGCATTGTATAATGGCTAAAACATCGTGTATATGATAAATTCGAAATGATTTTGGTTATTAATATGCATGTTAGACATGTGCCCGGTTAACCGCGGTTACCACCAAATCCTGCTGAAACCGAGCTGGCTTCGATAATGCAAGGTATCGTTTATTTTATTGATGCGTCGCTTGTCCGTGAAGCATGGCTCTGGGATCAGTAGAAATGCTGCTCGATCTAAAAGCAGTGCGAGTTTGAGTCGCTTATAATGTGCATTTGAAAAAGCAACACCCTTCAAACATGATCATTATAAATATACTTTATTATCATAAAAATACCTGAGGAGGCTTGAGGATCGGTGATAAAAACATGTCCTTATGCATTTCCTACTACTACGTGCGTTATGGTCTTCTTCTGCAGTGCGTATTTGGAGTTACTGCACGAGAGCACCCTCTGGCTTTCGGATGCAGCAGCATTTTACCGTACTTCGCTCACAAGTTGTGCATAAATCACGTGATATATATTTTCGGTTAACCGGGCATATGTCTAATATATAGATATAGATATATATTATCCTACAGAACCTTATATTTACTGAAGAACTGATTAGCGTGTCGGTGTTTAGTTTGGCTGCCTAGCTGTGCGTGCAACCAGTTTACGTCATCGAAAAAGAACATGGCGGCCTCCTTAGGTTAAAATGAGTATTACATTTAGGGTTTTTTTAAGAGCTGAAAATATTTGATGTGTTTCCAACGACAAATGCTAGTAGTGTAAGGCTATTACAACGCATTAAGCCATACATCTCTCTATACCACGGGTTCCCTTTAAATGAAATTAAATTAAATGAAATGTCAGTCAGTTCACAAGAGCACAACCAATCTGAAGATGTTTTTAGAAGAAAATGAAAATGTTAGTGTGTGGCAAGTATTGAGACTATAAAAGTTGCAAATCCTTTGTTAGATGTTCTGAATAATACGCAATAGTATAGTGATGCTTATCTTCACAAACAGCACAAACAAGGACATTCAACAGGATCATGTTGCGATAAACTGGAGTGTTCAGTGGGTTGTGTTGTTTGTTACTTACGTTGATGTTTTAGCTGGAATACTTTTCCATCTGCGATCCTGTGACACAGGAGCCATATAGAGACGTGTTTGTCTCTCCCTCTCATTATAATACTCTAGCTCTAGAACGTGAAAGCAGCTCCCAGAGAAGACCATTCATTCTTCTGTTTGACTAAATCCATTGAGTTTCCACAGATGTCATGAATAATACACTACGAATCGCGAGCAGAGTGATTTAGCAAGGGTCAGGTCAGCAGGGTCAAGATTAGGACCATTGTGGCGTTGAAGTCACAGACCGAGCCTGATAACATGAGGTCAGCTTTAAAAAGGGCCTGTAAAGTGATCCAGTACATATTTTGTGACATTTGCGTGCCGTGACATCTTAAAACCACACATACAAACGGCCTCGAAGTGTAGTCGGAGGTCGAACACTTGACGGGCACGTGGTTTCAAAACAACAAAACTGTCAAAATCTTTTATTTCACTACGTGTTAGCGTGTATTTGTGTGTTGATGACATGTTTATTTTACACATGTTTGCAGAGAAACATATACCTCAGACCTTCAGATTAGAAACGTGTGTGTAAGGAAGGGAAGCCACAGACCGGGTCACTGTGTTTCCTGTCCCGGCAAAAACAGGAAAGCTGTCCACTGGAAACATTCTTGTTCACCATCTCTGTCTTCATTTTCATTTGTCGTGTTGTGTCTGTAGCACGACTGGTAGCTCACTGTGCTAGCAACACCAAGGTCATGGGTTTGATTCCCACATACTTGTAAATTAAAATACAGCTTGAATGCCACTGCAAAATAGAATGTGGAACATCTGTGCGGGCTCTGATGATGATGATGATGATGATGAAGAGTAGGTGTTAAATTAACACTCACAGAGAAGACAGTGCCTTTGGTGAGAAAATACATTGACCTTGTATTAGGCCTGACACTATATTTAATATGAGGCTAATGGAAAGTAGGCTGTTGGGGATCGACGTGCAGTCTGTTTAGTGGATTGCATTAATTGTTCAGCCGGCTAAACAATAACTCTTTAGAACAAGAACATTTCCTGTACATTAAGAGTAAATGCAAACAGTCTGTTCAAGTAAATGTTGTTGTTGTATTTTTTATTTGTGGTAAATTTGTCATCAAGACAGTTTTGTTAGTGTAATAACTCATGGTATAAATAATGACATGGATATGTAATGATGTTGTTTACCTTCCCCTCTCATGTGTGTTTCAGGCCAGTCTGTCTGTCTGGGGATGGGGGAGTTTGGGTGTCGTGCTCTTCCTCATCTCATTCGGACCCTTTGCCATCTTTTATCTGGCCTTCTACGTCCTCTGCTTTATTGGCGGGTAAGTGGAAACATTTCACCATTATATGTACATGGGGCCTCATTCATGAAACATTCGTAAATATATGAGCAGGGCTGAGAAGGTTACTTTTAAAATGTATTTCACTACAGATTACAAAATACATGCTTTAAAATGTAATTTGTAACGTATTTTGTTAGATTACACAAATTCTGTAACTTAATCTAAATACTTTAGAATACTTTGGAATAGGGTTGAAACGATTCCTCGAGTAACTCGAGTAATTCGAATACAAGAAATCATCGAGGCAAATTTTGTTGCATCGAAGCTTTGTTTAATTCATTTAACTATTGTACACACAGAGCGCTGCGTTTCCCCACGGACCGTTATTACTGACGCACAGCCCGCTAAACTCTATACATGTTACAGGCTCTCAAGTTTCACGCATTCACCGTCAGACACACGCATTTTAGTCTGTTCACACGCTCACACGTATGTCTCATGCTGATAAATAAGTGATAGCTTATTGAAATGGTGAAGTGAAAGTTTACTTAGTTTTAGTCTATTTTGCGAGTGAAACTTGTTTTCCGGCTGCATTGAGTCTAACAAACTAGATGCGGACTTGTGGACGCCGAATCCTGTTATTTACACATGCCATCTGTCTGTTCTGCGTGTCTGAGTGAATGAACTGCACAGTTTAACGTGCTACACGCGTGATGCTCATGAATTTGTCTGCGCTTTGTGAGGACATGAACTTCCTCTCCAGAGATGCTCTGAGAGTTTATTTCACGAGCATGTTATTGTTTGAGTGAAGAAACAGACATAGTAAAAAATAAGCGTCTTCCGACAACCTGCCAAAATAAAAGTCATAGGCTATACATTACTATTTAATAGTTCAAAAAAGAAACTAAAACTAATTTATATAAACTAAATGCATCATGCATAAGCTGAAGTTAGTTGTTTACCTTTGAAATTATTCTTTCTATTTTTATTCATGTTTCTTATTTATATATTTGTATTTATTGCATTTTGAATTTAATATGTCAATGGAATGTCCTAAATGGGTTTAGTTTTCACAGATATTAATGTATGCAATTTCAGCAATAAAAACTTTAATTGTTCTAAAAAGGAAACAAATTAGTTTCATTTTAAGAGACCTTTCTTATTTTCTCTTGTATGTGTAGTATTGCTTTTTAATAAAGAAAAAGTACTTATTATCCGAATACCCGATTAATCGATGGAAAATCAGTAGAATACTCGATTAGTAAAATAATCGATAGCTGCAGCCCTACTTTGGAATACTGATAAGGTACGTAACACAAAGGGATCACCAAACAGAGGACTTGGTTTTCCTCTGCATTTTATTTTAAATAACATTAGTTTTCCACAATATATCTTAAATCAAACAAGCACACAATCTTAGAAAAACGAAAAGGAAAAATGCTGATGCTCAAAAAGGCAGCACAATGCATTATGCAACTTTTTTGAATGCAAAATGTACTTCATTTGTCTTCTGGGAAACATGTGGTTATACATGCTTAATGTGAAGGGCAGAACTACATGAAAAAAATATTCTCTATTAACAAAATAAAAAATCTTTACACATCATCCTGTTTAAACATTTTCACGCCCTTCTCTGAATGCATTGTGTTTCGTGGAAACTTGTTTCCATCACTAAATACATTTTCAGAATTGCGAGATTTAAACTCGCAGTTGCAAGCTATGAAATCAGAATTGCATGAAAAACTCACAATTGCGAGATCTCACAATTTTGACATTTATATAGTAAGTTTATTTCGTGCAATTCTGACTTTATAACTTTTTAACAATTCAGAGTTTTTTTCTCAAGCTCGCAATTCTGTGAAAAAAGTCAGTGTTTTTCTATCGTTGGACTGACAGATGCAATTGTGAGTGTATATCTCTCACAATTCTAAGAAAATAAATCAGATTTGTGAGTTATAAACTCGCAATTGTGAGAAAAAGTCTGTGAGATAAAATAACTAAACAAACACATTACTTAAACAAGGGACTCGCAAAACATGAAAACAGTCGTTGATCATTCAGGTTACCACATTTTTATGTGGCAATTGTATAAATTGGCTCAAATTGTGTAATGGAGTATATGAAAACCTCTATTGCATGAAATAGCTTATTCAGAACACTACTAAATAAAATGAACATGCAATTTCTATGAACCCAGATCCCTCTTATTTTGTCAAAATTATTCCAATTTTGCATATTCTGCTCGAAAATGAGCAGAACTGTAGTTTGGGATGCTTTTTAGATTTTGATTCAATTTATTGTCATTGCACATGTACAAGTACAAGGCAACGAAATGTGACCTCTGCATTTAACCCATCCAGAGAGTAGTGAACACACGTACCCCCGGAGCAGTGGGCAGCTATCACTGCAGCGCCCGGGGAGCAAGTAGGGGTAAGGTGCCTTGCTCAAGGGCACCTCAGTTGTTACCCACCGGCCCTGGGAATCGAACCGGCAACCTTCTGGTCATGAGTCCGACTCTCTAACCATTAGGCCACAACTGCCCTTAATTTTGCAGAATGTCAGAGAATCACCGATTGCTGTTTACATTAATTGCCCATTACAGTTAATATAAAGTTTAAATGAAATAAATGCCATTGAAATTCCAAGTAGTCACACTGGTAATCTAAAATACTTTTCGGATGTAACTGTAATTTGATTACCACCATTTAAAAAGTAACTGTACTGAAATACAGTTACTCAAACTTTGTATTTTAAATACGTAACTAAGTTACATGTTTTTCGTTACTCCCCAGCCCTGTATATGAGTAAATTCCGAGTAATTTGCGCGTAAAACAGACCTTCCCGAAAACTTTCCCTCGGATTCACAAATACTTCGTAAACGTCAGATTTGGAAGTAAAATGTGTGTGTTAATGAATTCCAATCACTCATAAACAGGGCGTGCATGCACACTCATTCACAATTAGCATTAGGGATGGCTATTTTAAGATTTTAACGGTATTACTACTCTTATCGATACTGCTTATCGGTCCGGTACTTTAACGGTATTCTTATCGGTACTTTTTGATATAAAAAGAAACAAATTAGGAACAGAATTAACATTGCTTTATTTGACTTAACATAATTAACAATAAATAAATCATTCAAAATAAATCAAATAAACAATTTACAACAAAAGAAATTATATTTTTCATAAATTCTTCCTTAATCCTTGGGGCATCAAGAGATGAACTAGATTGGGCTAAGCAGTCAAAAACAGTACATCTCTCCATCTGTACATGATGCACTTTTGACAGATTACTTGTGTTCCACCCTTACAAGCAAAGGTTTTGTTGCACTTGTGGCAACGAGCATTGTCACTGTCATTTGGTTGGTTGCTGTGATTTGAAATATCCGCAACAGTTAGTCTACTAGTTACTAGTATCTTATTTTTAAGAATATTAGTGAATATGAAAATGCAATAATAATATTAACTTCTCTATTGTTGTGCATGATGGTTGGTCAATATAGTGTTTGTCCCTCCTCTTCTCCACTGTGATTGGACAGCTGTGTAAAAAAGGACAGTGACGAGCTCTGCGTTTTACCCAAAGTTAAAATGTAAAAAATAATAAAATAACTCGTGAAATATCATTATGATACACAGTGCATGAAAAAGGAAGTCTCAACAGTTTGTCTAAAAGAATGCAGAACGTTACGTGCGGTTTCACGCACCATTCACACGTGGTATGGAGCAGGTGTAAATTTCTTTCGTACCAACTAACATTTTGAAAATACCAACATTTTAATGAATCTGAAAATTTACGTTAGAATGACTTGACGAACACTTTAAATAAAAGTTTGTTCTGTGCTCGTGTTTCATGAATGAGACCCAGTGTGTTTGAATGAGACTCTCCAGATGCCCTCAGTAAACTTTCCTCACTGTGACACCTGTTGATGCTGTAGTTTAATGGTAAAATCTCTCTCTTCAGGGGTTTTGTAGTACTTCTTTTATTTGGAAAGACACACTCAGAGAAGCACCTGGAAAGGTGTGAACACTCCTACCTGCCGTCCACGCAGACGGCCATACACAAGGTGAGCAAACACTCCCTCCAGACAGATCTGTAAGTGTCTGTCTTCTGAATATTCACAGTGTATGTAAGTGATGTAATATGTGAAAGTGAATAGTCAGCAGGAGTTATTGTAGATCATTCAGTGATTCATTGGTTTGCGTCCGCAAAAGAGTTTTACAGCAAGTTATTATAGTGTTGTGAAGTATTCTGTTTAAATGCAGCCGTTTTATTTTCATGTACACGTTTTAAAAGAACCGTTTGTTTTTGCTCTGTAGGTTTCAGAAGAGATGAAATCCGAGTCCAAACCCATTAAGATTGACCGGCGTTTAACTGGATCGAATATTATAGATGAACCACTGCAGCAGGTACTTCAGCTAAACGAAACGGCAGACAGATGAGCAGCTGAACGCACAGACGAATGCTTTTGTGGAAACTCTACGGTGGCTCTGCTGAATGTCAGTCTGTGCAAGATGCTACATCAGCTAGTTTGAGAGTTTCCGCTGAAGTGTTGGTTTCATAAAACTGAAGAGCACATGACATTCACTTTAGCTTTATTGCCGTAACTGCTTTCACATGCTCATTGAGTCACACTCGAGTCCGACGGACATTCTACATTACACACGTGATAATGATGTTTGAAACGGATCTCACAGTTTGTACTGTAGTACAGAGTCGTTTACCAGACTTTCTTGCGTCATTACGTTTAAGGAAACCACAGTCAGCAAGTTTCAGAGTTCTGTTCTTGTCAGTCTGTGTCTACCCAGAGTTCTTTGCGGTTCAAGTCAAGTGTGATTGTATAAGTGCCATGAAATAAAGAGCACATGTTTGACACTTTTCTCTTACTATGTCTCTCGTACTCTGTCATACACACATTCTCTCTCACTTTCTCTACTCTCAGTCTTTGTCTCTTACTCCCCCCCCCCCCACCTTTGTCTCTCTCTCTATCAATCGATGTGTTTTATGTGGTTTATCAGGTGATCCAGTTTGCTTTGAGAGACTACATTCAGTACTGGTATTACACACTAAGTGACGATGAGACTTTTCTCCTGGAGATCAGACAGACGGTTCAGAACGCTCTCGTCGAGTTCTCCACCAGGTGAGACGCCTATAAAGAGCTTTTTATTTGACCGCAAAAGAGCGTGTCAGTAGATTCATAATTGTCACTGTTTCATGACTCGCATGTTTGAACTGATTCATTTACTTGTGTGGAAAACTTGGATTCAGTAACGTTTATGGAAATCTTGCCTGTAACTTTGTTTTGCTTTACGCGTTTAATAAACAAGATATGGATGCTGAATCAGAGAAAGATGATGTTTTCACGAGGACACTTCCCATGAGTCATTGTGCGCTCGATCGTTCCTCAGATCTAAAGAATTGGACTGGCAGCCGTATTTCACTACCAGACTGGTGGATGATTTCGCGACTCACCTGCGTGTTTTCAGGAAAGCTCAGGAGAGACTGAACGAGAGAGAAGATCAGAAACAACGTAACTATCATCTCCTGTTTTAGATGCACGCTTCATCAGTAGATTGCTTTAGTTTTCAATGAGACCTCTGATGTGTGTGTGTGTGTAGGTGATGCAGCAGACGAGTTGATAGACTCGTTTTTTGAAGCAGAGGTGGAAATGGAGAGGAGCGTTTGTAGAGACGTGGTGTGCACGTCCCGCAAAGACGAGGAAGGTAAGACAAAAGAGATTAGAGGAACATTGTGTTGAAAATCATTTGGAGCACATTTGTACTTCCATGCCTTTTCAGGGCTGATCTTTTTGTCTTGCGTCAGTAACAAAACACACAGACTCACCCCGTCTGAAAACACAGATTGACACATACAAGAAGAAAACAAAGACATCACTTTGACATGAACAAGAAAGATGTCTTCACACACACACATCAACACAAAGCTGAATGTCTGCATTCCAGCATCATTCACAGATTATTGCAGACACCCATAGGCCACTGAAGACAACATGTCATAAAATTTAACGACTTTAATTTAAAGTCCCCGTGAACCGGAAGTTGCGATTGTTTTTACTTCCGTTTTCTGAATCATTTCCGGGTGATGAGGAATTTCAAAGGAGTGGGCGTGGCTTGCATTTTTTACTGCGATTTGATTGGATGCATAAAAACAGCCGTTGCATTTTGAAATGGAACTAGCAGCAAACTGACAGTTAAGGGGGAGGAGTTAACGGATGCTCCGCCCAAGCCGTCTAATTTACATCATTTGAGATGGAACGTCATTTCAGGCCGGAAGTGCATTTTCAGATTTTAATTGAAGATTATGAGGGTACATGAATTTGAAAAAGAAAACGACTCGCATTGATAAGCTATTTACTATAATTAGGGCTATCATGATTATTAAATCTGGCTGACGATTAATTGTCTAGTAAATCATTGCGATTATGACTATTAATTGTCTGTTTTAGGGCTTTGACGATTATGGCGATTAATTGTCTGTTTTAGAGCTTTGACTTTTAATTCTCATACATTTTTGATTCAGCTTTGAAACGACCATATTGTTCTGAATATGTTATTTTCTTGGAAATAGATCGGAAAATATTGGTTTATCATATATTTAAGGTTTAGGCTTTTACCTGTCAATAATACAACCGCCAAATACTTGTAAATTAAGTAAGTTGATCAGGAGTGAATTGAAGCCACCATTACAATGCTATCAGTCATAGAAAAGCTTCTAGTCTGTTTTTTTCTCACCTGCGAGACTACAATAAAAGTTTACTTCTATGTTAATGAAATTTTGGTAGACTGGTTTTCACACTGAAATAATATTAAATTGTACTGCAGGTTATTTTTATGGTATATGCTTTAGTTTTATTGTGTTGTGGTGGTACATTTGACAAGTATTACCATGCTTTAGTTACAATATATACACTAAAATATGTAATATGCAGATGCACTACAGCTCCCCCTAGTGTCTTCTATAGAGATGTGCAATAATTGCGATGATCTGAAACCATCGCGATGAGGTCAAACAATCGCGATGAGACGATTATTTAATAATCCTGACAGCCCTAACTATAAACGCTGCAATATTTCATGAAAAAATAAGAATTGTCATTTTTAACTTCACTGGGACTTTAAACTTCTGCATGTTCTCTTGACTGTAACTTGTGTGCGTGTGTGTTTGCTGCAGGTTACCTGCGAGACCTCTGTGAAGTGCTGCTCTATCTGTTACTACCTCCAGGAGATTTCCACAACAAGAATATGAGATACTTCCTCAGGGTAAAAACACCAGATCTATTCAGACCCAACAAAGGCTGTGTGGTATTTTCATATTTTCTATGTGTTGTGTTTTCGAGATTTCTGTAAAAATACAGTCTGATGTATTAAGTGCATTACTAGAAATCTATATGATCTATTTTCAGGAGTAACTGACCGTGTGCTAAAGATGCGGCTGGTAGAGCTGAAGTTTTCTTTAACCTGTAATGTTTATAAGACACTCGAGGCACAATGTCCATAAAGCAGACAAATGTACTGTGTTCTTAATCCATGGTTTCGACAGGTTAACTGCTTGAAACTACACGATCAGATCTCCACATCAGGTCTTGTAAACTGAATGTGAATGAATTGGTAAACTCTTGATGTCCTGTAGGAAGTTCTGGCCCGAGGAGTTCTGCTGCCCTTAATAAACCAGCTGAGTGACCCCGATTACATCAATCAGTTCATCATCTGGATGGTGAGACAGACTCCTTCCTGCCCTTAAACAAACGTACTGTGACTGTGGTAACAGGATCTCTTTTATAGGAGTCTGAAATGGTTCTGTATTTTAAAATGCAGAGTTATTTGAGAAGAGCTAGAACAGTCTTTCTGTTTCCCTCGATATTGTCCATGATACCCTGGTTTCCAAGGTTGTGTGTTTGTGTGTGTGTTTGAGCAGATCCATGACTCCAGCTGTAACTACGAGGCCTTCTTGAACATTTTAAAGCTGACAGATAAAGTCTTTGAGCTGGAGGCCGTCAAAGACAAAGTCCTGGAGGAGCTTCAGTACCTGCGATCTCTGGACACTGCTGGAGACGGTACACGCACACATTCCTACCAGAGGCAAAGGTTTGGTTGGGAAATAAACACACTGCGTTGAATTATGGGGTTTATTTTGGAAAAGATGAGTTAAGTCTGGGTTTTAGCAAAACAAACTGTTTACTCTTCATTTTTCTCTGTCTCTCTATCTATACCCACAGATATTAACGTTATAAAAAATCAAATCAACAGTTTGAACTTTGTGAAGAAAATCTGTGAAACACGAATACAACGACTAAAATCGGGGAAGGTAAACACCTTTTATTTATTACAACCACTAAAGATTCATTGCAAAATGCTCATTCAATTTCAGAGCCATTACAATTAACCAATATATTCATTGATTATGTTACTTTTATATTATTAATGATAATGACTGTGAAAATGGTGTTAAATGCATTGCTTTTGACTTGGAAATTAAATGAAAAGAAAACCGTGATAAAAATACTTAAAGGCGGGGTAAGCGATGTCTGATGATTTAGTTTCAAATCACTAAAACAAACACGCCCCTATTTTGATAGGTCCTTGACTGCAGATGAACAAACAAGTGAACATGACACACGAGCATATTCAAGCAAAAGCCAGCATATATTAGTTCTGTGAAACCTATGTTACCCACCTGTCGATAAGAAACGAAGCAAGCTCTGCGTTCGATCACAGGCCTTTCTGCTCCTTGAGTTCTCTCCAGCACTGGAAACCTCACCCGATATTTACACGGGTCCTACTTCTTGCCTGATCGTAGGATCGTAGCTCGGCTAATGTCCGTCCTGTGCACTAAGTGCTCGTATACACGCCCCTTGCTGCTGATTGGCTACAAGTTTGTTTTGGTACTCGGCCCGACTCGGTTTTCTAAAGCGCCTTGAACATGTAATACTAAGACTACATTTGATTGTCATTTGTTTTTGCCAAACAGGACGTCGATGCTTTAAAACTTGCAGCTAATTTTGGGAAGTTATGCGTGATCCCGCTGGAGCACATCTTAGTTCATAACATCGCACTTCAATTCTTCATGGGTGAGTCAGGACCCGTCCAAATTCCCTCTTAAATACAACAATAGCTCATCTCTCTCTCTCTCTCTCCATCTCTAGACTACATGCAGTATATGGGCGGTCAGGCGGTTCTGTTCTTCTGGCTGACGGTGGAGGGGTACCGGGTCACGGCCCAGCAGCAGCTGGAGGTCTTACAGAGCAGTCAGAGAGACGGACAGAGGCAAAGCAGCCAGACCACCAAAGGACTGCTGAGAGCCGCTGCGCTGGGTGTATATGATCAGTACCTGTCTGAGAAGGTAAGAGCTGGTCTGTTACTGTCATCGATTTGAGAATCACCCGCCCCTTAAGTCATGATGATGGTGGGTGTGGCAAATTCGTGTCGTCATTGATTGACAGGTGGTCTCTCCAAACAGGCCTCTCCCAGGGTGCAGGTGGACGATGCAGCTGTAGCACGACTGGCTCAAAAACTCAACAAAGAAGATCCCACACCGGAGATATTCGATGAGATCCAGAGAAAAGTAAAGACACAATGCTGTGCCGTGATTCGTGTATTTCCTAAATTCATCCAAAACGACACGCGTCTGTTTGTTTTTCAGGTGTATGATATGATGTTGAAGGATGACAGATATTACCCAAAGTTCAAGCACCATCCTCTGTATGTGCGTATGCTGGCCGAACTGGACATGCTGAAGGAACCCAGCTTCCGAGGTTCTGATGATGGAGACGGAGGTGAGAGGGCACCCGTGAACTTCCATGAACAACAGCGATGAGTCTGTTCTAGTGTTCTCATTTATCTGTGCTTCTCTGTCCTTCCAGAATCATTCAACGGTTCTCCAACAGGCAGCATTAATTTAGTGAGTCAACCGATGCCGTTCATATACTCAAGTGATGTTGAGCTGGGTTGTTTGTGACGCGTGCGTGTGTCTGTTTCGCAGTCATTAGATGATCTCAGCAGTGGAAGCATGGATGAATCTGTTCAGCTTCACGCCTTCATCTCTGACACGGGTACGTCTTACTGAACCGTGGTAAACGTGTGTTAGGGGAATGTGTCCTGCTCGGGTCATCACATCTCAAGCTCTGTTTATTTTACAAGCACCTTTCGTTTCTTTTCTGTGACACTATCGTTCTATCACTTTCATTTCTGTTTTCTTACGTTCATCTTTTCTCCCCCCCTCCGTCCCTCCGTGGGCTGTCATCTTCTCTCTGCCATCTCGCTCCTGTGGTCTGTTCCACCCGCCGACGCCGTCATTTCCACGGCTTGTGTTTCCTCCGTCGGTGCTCTATAGCTGACACTTTTCTAAACCACCTTCCTATGGCAGGCGTGTGCAACGATCACGGCAAGACGTACGCGCTCTACACCATCACCGTCGTGCGCAAGAACTCGGACGGCAGCGAGGACACCTGGAAGACGTACCGGCGCTACAGCGATTTTCACGACTTCCACATGCGCATCATAGAGCAGGTGAGAGAACCGAGGATGAATGTTTCAATTTTAAGGTATTCAATTTTTCACAATTTGCTAAACGTCACTGACTGTCTTCAGTTCGAGAGCCTTGCGCCGATTCTCAAGCTTCCAGGCAAAAAGACCTTCAACAACATGGACAGAGAGTTCTTGGAGAAGAGAAAGAAAGATCTGAACGCGTATCTGCAGGTGGGTTAGAATGAGCTGTGTTTATTTTGACAGCTCAGGTGTTGTGAAGGTCCAGATGTGCTGAGAGTTCAGCTTGTCTTCTAGCTACTGCTGAATCCAGAGATTCTGAAGGCTTGTCCCATCCTGATGCCGTACGTCTATGACTTCCTGGAAAATAAAGCCTACAGCAGGGGCAAAGGAGACTTTGCACGCAAGGTGAGAAACGACACATGCAGTCTCATGTGCTCTAGTCTCATCATGGTGCATTTCTGATGTCATGGCCAGTAGACCTGCATCATATGGTTTACGTATTTATTTATCAGCTTATTCAGACCTATGTTTTTAAAAAAAATGTATTTGATCTGTAATCGTTTTTTCAACTAAACAGCCATTGTTTCCCAGTAGATGTTTAAAACGTCAAAATGCAGAAATAGCAAAAAATAAACAACAATATTTACCAGCAGAATTTACATATACTACCATTAAAAAGTCACTTATCTTGAAAAGTGAACTCGCCAAAACTGTGGAATAACATAAATGGGAAGTACGTAAATGGGAAAAAAATCCAAAATAAATACAAACTTTGATCATCTTCAGTGTAGTCAGACTACTCGTGTAGAAGTTACAGGAATGTTTTCTATTCGTTTTTCAAGCAGCTTCTTGAGCTCTTAGCCTGAGATGATTTTTCTTCATCGTTCAGTCCAAGATTTTTTAAATCAAATGCATTATATTTTTGCCATCATAACATATTGTATTGATTAAAATGTATTGTATACGTTTGATTTATTGCCCAGCCCTATTCCCCAGATTTGAGTCCTTTTTAAATCTGCAAATCTCTTTCCCAGAGTGCCGTGCGGTCCTAATCCCCAGATGTGTGAACCTTTAGCAACCGCACACACCGCTTCTATAATAAACTAGTCTTCTTGAGTTCCCTGTCACCCTCTCGATAGATAGCCGGACAGACAGACAAACAGACTCCGGTTGGATTAGTCAGTTTTTTTTAAATGTGTCGTGTTCTCTGAACTCGGACAGATGGACACGTTTGTGAATCCCCTCCGGAGCTCCATGCGGAACGTGTCCAATGCCGTGAAGTCCCTGCCGGACAGCCTGGCTGAGGGAGCGTCCAAAGTCTCGGCTGATATGGGCCGCATGTCCGAGAAACTTGGCCAGGACATTAAACAATCCATATTTAAGGTAGAGCACGTCTAGAGCTTCGGCCCGATCTGTTGTTACGTTTGTCCACCTTCACAGAGACGAGCGCAGTGGGGGAAATGTGAAGTTTCACATGTTGGCATTTTATTTGAGTTTTGTGTCCTTGAAAGGCAGGTGTGTGATGTATGAGGTTGTTTTGCACTTTATGATGTTTCATCTTTTATTTCATGCCACTTAACGTGTTTTACAGGTGCCTCCTTTGATCCCAAAATCAAACATTGATCCTGAACACTGCCGCGTCGCCGCCCAACTGGACGACAATGTAAGTCATCTCTGTAGCTACTGCGCTCGCTTTTTTATTTTGAACGTACTTTAGCGCTAAGTGTAAAAGTCTATGTCTGGAGACGTATATGATCTAGTGTCCTGCATGTGCAGGTGGATGACAATATTCCTCTGAGGGTGATGCTGTTGCTGATGGACGAGGTGTTTGACCTGAAAGAGAGAAATCAGTGGCTGAGGAGGAACATCAAAAACCTCCTACAGCAGCTCATCAAAGCCACACATGGAGACACTATTAACAGGTGTGGACCTCCTTCCTGTTCTTCACCCCTGACTGCAATCCTCATAATCCTGGTTTGTATCTTCTTTGTTTCAGGAAAATCGTGGACCACGTGGACAACATGACCTCGCCGGAGCAGGTGGCCGATTACGTGAAGAGATTCAGGTGATTTTTTTTATACTCTCCGGTTATGCTCTCATATCTGGTCGTGCTTCTCACCCTGGTTTTGTGACCCTACAGAGATTCCTACTGGCCTAACGGGATCCTGGCGGAGACTCCGCCCCGCAGAGAGACAAACACCCGCATGAGGACCAGAGTCGCAGCTAAGACCACACTGTTGGGTATCATGCCAGGTAGACCGACCTCCGAATCCGCATGCGAAACGTTTCAGGTTCAGCGCACACAAACCTCTCTTTTCTTTCTCTCTTTGGCCGTCAGACGAGTTGAAGCACATCATCGGGGCGGACACCAGTCGAAAGGGCATCCTTCGTGTCTTCGACATGTTCCAGCACCAGCCGCTGAACCGCCGGCTGGTCTACGTCTTTATCGAGGGCTTCCTGGAGGTGCTGTTCCCGCAGCACAAGTTTCCCGAGCTCTTCGTGAAGCTGCACTCCCGCTCGCCGCGCGTGCTCAAGTACTCAAAGAAAGTCCGCAGCTTGCAGAAGAGGTGACAGACGGCCGTTTCTTTCCGCCTCACCGCTGCATAGGGTCAGGAGTCGGCCGTCAGCAGGGTGCGGGGAGGGCGTGTGCGGCGCTCTGCACCACACTGGGTTCTGCGGTTGCTGCTTGAACACATGCCCTCTCTTAGTGCCTCCTGTCCTGTACGTTCGGGAATAAAAGCACTGTAGCCACACGGCCGTAGCATTAGAGGATTCATTTTATCATCACGAACCGTTCGGTCAAACACGGCTCTCCTGTACCGCTACGAAAGACCGGGTCGTTTTCGTTCGCTGTTGGGTTGGCTTGTTTTCTCCGTCTGATGTTTGGATGACACTGTGTAGATACCATTTCTGTGAACAGATGTTCTTTATTTTTGGCTTCTTTTGGGTTTCTATTGTATTTGGTCAAACACACCTCATCATGAATACTGTATGATAAAGGAGATCCGACCGAACCGATCTATGCACCTTAAAACACTCATCACAGGCCCGTCTGAGAATCAGTGGCGGTGTGAAGAGACGACAGAAATGTATTGATATTCTTTCGCAAAGACACACTTCTCATTAAAGAGGTTCTCCTGCCAACCAATCAGTGGCACGTTGTGGGTGGGGTCACGCATCTCATGTGTCAGCCTTGTGCTCATACATGCATAAAACGTAATCAAAAATGACAAAAGAAGCCCCACCAGACATATCGTTATTAAATTAATGCACATAACCAATAAGTTGCATGGCAGTCTCGGAAGTTCAGGTCCCGCGTGGAATTCATGGCATATGGAGATATGCTTTAAAGAATGGACCTGTCTCTCGTGAGTTTGTGCGTGTTCTGTTTTTATAACTCGATTGAACGGAGGGTCGTGTTCTTGCGTTTATTTTTAAAAAGAAACTTATTTTAGAATAGCGAGTGTAGCACTAAACTGCAAATGTGTGATGCCTAAGACTGTTTCAGTGTGAGAAATAGATTCAGCCTTAAATTGAACATCATCAGGTGTGTGTCAGACGTAGCTTTCCCTTCAAACACACTAAAGAAGATATTCACAGTCGTCCAAATCTTATCTGACCTTCAATCGGGGAATATGTAATCTGTGTCTGTGCAATATTTTTGTTTTGTTTTGTTTTGTTTTGTTTTGTTTTGTTTAATACATGTTATCTAATCCTATATGGAATCATTTTCAAGTATATTTGAGTGCAGAATTTTAAAACCGAATCTGAAACCACACGAAACTCTACTGCTCCTAAAACCATGTAACATTCCGTTGTGTAAATGGCTTTATGTGAAGGACTTGTTTTATAAGTCTGGCTTTTATCTGTACGTCGGGGATGTTTGTTTTTAACGTTTCGTCACTCCAATATATGTTTTAGGAAAGAGCGAAAGCACATTTAAGATCAAACATGCAAAGACGTGGAACACTCTGTGTTATGTGTTGGATGTGCCGAGGTCATCGTTTGTGAGGTTTTAGGGCACACAGATCCACAACTCCCACTTCAGTCACACTTGATGTGTTGTTTCTACACTTTTATAGCTCACTGGATCTGTTTGCCCCTTAAATTTCATTTTGGCCTGTTTTAACCCAAACAATATTTTGCATCAAGAAAATGAAGCCTGCTTTTAAGACATTTGGATTTATTGCATTTTGAATATTATTTTACATTTTCCTCTAAATTGCCATTATGAGCATAAATACATTTTATTACATTATACCATGGTGTATTTATTAACGGTTTAAACATTTTCACCTCGAATAACATTTTCGCACAATACAGAATCAGAGTGTTATAGGCTTCATTTTCTTCCGCACAAACATATTGTTTTCTTTGTTTTGTTATGTGTTTTTGACAGGTTTCACACACCTGGTTAGCACTGAGAACTCTTATCAGATCAAAGATTGACGCCCGTTCAGACTTGAGCTGATATTTTGCACTTACATTCTTCATTCAGATGTGTTTTAAGATCTTTTCTGTTCTCTCTTAATTTCATGGCAGTTGTTTGCTGTGATTGGCTGTTTTACTCGTTTGTGATCACACAAGGCCTCTCTTAAAGAGACATTGCTCATTTTTATCCACGACAGCACAGTTGTGGGGCACACATTATCTTCACTCAACAGTTGATATGAATGTTTTTGATTTCGAAATCCCCGTACATATGAATCTATGAAAATGAATTTTGCATATTGATGTATAGTACGTGTCAGCCGTGTGCCTAATTGTACTGTCAATTATATAATTTTCAAATTTTTCAGTCAATTTGAACATCACGATCGTTTTAATGGACTGAAAATGGACTCTATGATGGAGTAGAGTGTTTGCATTACGCTTCTAAAACATTCATTTTGAGCAGCTTAACTCAATATAACACTAATAAAATTAACTCCAACTCACTGCCCTATTCAGAGTGTTGTCATTGAATCTGTCTTATGCATCGTTCTGTTGTCTGATACACACACACACACATACAAGTTTGTTGTGTAAGAATAGCAGAAAATCCTGCACACATTTCACAGCATGGAGTAGATGATTATAGGAATTCAAACCAAAAATCTTTATTTCTTTGGTTCATCTGCACCCAAAATAAATCTAAGAAATGTTTTTTGGGGAAAACCAGTAAGGAAATTTGGACAGGTATCAATTGTAGTTCTATGTTATGGCTTGTATACTGATTATAAGTAAGCAGTATTGTAAACGTACACTTTTGATTATCATTAAATAAAATTAAGTTCTATCGCACGTTTTCCAATTAAAAGAATAAGATTTTAAGACTATTCTAGTTGAACAGTTGTATTGATGCAAATCTCCAGAAGCACATTACTTGCTGTAAATGACATCAAAGGTGTACTGTACTGTACAGAAGAAGGATAGCTGTTTTACTACATTTTAAACCTGCCAAAGGAAAGTTTGAACTGAAATGTGCAATAATAATTGAATCGGACTATTGCTGATTGACTGATGCCAGTATACATTTCTTTCTCACAATTGCACTGTGCTGGTGTTCTCTTATTCACTGTCAGGTTCTTATCACAAACACTTTACAGAACACACACACGATCCGTGTAAGTCGGGGGGACACACACTGGGATAAAACAAATAATAAACTTTAATGAAGAGTTTGCTTCCAAAATGAGATAACTCCGTTTTTTAAAAATTTCAAAAATCATGTTTTTTATTGTGCATTCCGATTAATATCATTCAAACTGCATTGGTTTGTTTTGATTTAAGCCATAACTAAAAAAAATACAGCTAACTAACACAATAAAACAATATAAAAACATGATTTTTGAAATTTTTTAAAAAGTTATCACATTTTGGAACCAAATTCTTCAAGTGTTTTAATGCCGGGAATTTTCTTAGGTAAAAAAATCCTCCATTGCACGCATACAAAACAACAGTAAGACAAACAATAAAATAATTTATAAAGCATTGCGACACAATGTCTCAAAGCGACTACAAAGCAGTGACACAAAGCGATTACATTACTTTTGAAGCGCACTCGGTTTTAGCCAATCATGTGCGTCCTCGCTGCGGTTCTTTGGAGCGTCGACTCTGACGTGCTGCTGAAAGTGAACGGTCTTTAAATATTAGTCTGTACATGTAAGTTACCACAATTGTTATTCTGTAAACCTGTGAATATTTTAGAATAAGTTTTGTAACACTTTACAATAAAGTTTCATTCTATTGAGCATTAGATTAGAGTGATAGAAGTGAAGGACGTTTGTTGTAGCGTGTTAGCGCCCTCTCGCGCTCACTCAAGTGTAACTGCGTGTAGAGTGGAAACACTAGAACAAAACAGCTGTGGTTTGATGAGGTCTCGCATGTTTGTTTGACGAAACTCAAGCCGACAGCACGCGACATGCGACTCCAAAACTCCCCGGTTTCAGTCCGTTTTAGACTTCTATACCGCTGTTTCTTCATGAATTCAAGCGCTGCGGAGGAAAGATGCTTCTCAAGATTAAAGAGCAGGTTTGTGCTCAGTTACCTGCGATTAAAAGCTGTTTGCTTTCATCTGATTGTGTTAAGCATCTTTCCATTGAACAGGTGCGTTACTTTAGAGTTTAGTGAGGTTTCTTGTACTAAATTTAGTGGCTTGTATTAAAAAGGTTTTTAAACATTTTGAATCTTTTGTAATAACTTTTATCTCTGAGAAGCTTTAGAAAAACGTCAGTGACTGTGTCGGGGTATCAGATAGGACGTCATTAAATCTTTTGTATTTACCGCAAAGGCCCACGTGTCCAAGCAGTCATGCATTGACAATTATGTTGTATGTTTTTAACATTGGGGTCAGTGACGCTGGTTGATTATTGTCTGTGATCAAATGTGTGTCCTCATGAAACCCATAAATAAAAAGAAAGGACTTCCAACACGAACAGGCACCAGTGTAATGTTTCACTTTTAAAAGTTAGGTTGAACTGCATCTTTTGCTTTGATTGACGTGCTGGATGACAGTATTCGTTTAAAAAGCATTTTTATAAGCAGCATGTTGTCATTAATTCTTCACTCTTGTGTTTCCTCTGGTTTGATGTGTTTGTTTTGGCGGTGAGGAGATTGAGTTGAACCATTAATTGAAACCATCAAAAGTCATTTGTTGAGAATGCTTTTGTCATACTGTAGACACAGTCTTTGTTCCAATGATGGATGAAAAGTAAACAAAGACAATGAGCACTTAAACAACAGAAAACAACCGTTTTAATCAGTCTACGTTGGTTTATCTGGTATTCCAGTCTAGCCGGGGCTGTTTCAGCTGGTTTAGTTGGTTGGCAGGTCTCTCAATCTGATCAGCTGACATAGGACCATAACCCTTTAAACAACCAACAAACCAGACCGGCCTGACCAGAGCCAACCATCAAAACCAGCAAACCAGCTTTCATGAGATGTTCCCCTGTGCATCGGCAGCATCTCTCATGTGGTTGTGTCGTGTGTCCTCTAGAGGGCGTATGACATCAGCCAATCCCATCAGACTCCTCGTGTACAATGAGGCTTCACCATCCACACAGTTATTAGAGGATTATATCAAATCACTTGAAGTTTTCCTTGGAAATACATTACATTACATGATGGTTTTTGAATGTTTTTTTGTTGCAGAATGCTGGTGTAGTACATACTCAAGATGATTATATTCTTGCACTTCTGTTGTCTTTCATATATGTTTCTTATTTAGGTCAAGCAGTATGTATGTGCAGTATAATGTCATAATGAGAATTTGTATGTCTATATCAGTGCATTTCTAGTTGTTAGACTTTTGACAGCAGCTTGTGACCGCATGTTTCCATTCTCTGATGTGTGGTCTTGTTACTGCAATAAGCCCCGCCCATCACATGCACAGAGGGCGGAGCTTAGAGAACTTTCACTGCTCCAGGGTGTTGAGATGCAGCTGTCATTTCTGATCACACAGAACACTCATATCATCTTTTACCTGAACTGTTTACTGTACACGCACTAAAACAGTTAATTTTGCGATTTTACGTGAAACAATTTACATTAAATTTTAAAGCTGTGAAATCAATGAAATATAGAGATCTTGAATGATGCGCCATCTTGGGAGGATGGCTGCTAGTGTGTTCTATGCGGTGTTTTGATTTTCTTGTTTGATTAGGGAATATAACCGGTCGGTCGGTCGGTCTTGCTGTGTTAAAAACTGCAATAGCAGTTTATAAAGTACCTTGAAATTGAAAATAGCATTATGCAGAATCGTTCAGGAAAATCCCCTCGTTCTTTCACTTTCGAATTCTCCGTATATCTATCAAAACTAATAGCAGTGGCGTGTGATCCTCCAAAGATGGTGGCGCCACTGCAACATCCAACATAGGACGTGACATCAGCTTCACAATCTCTATAGGGCCGGTTTCACAGACACGGCTTAGCTTAAGCCAGGACTATGCCTTAGTTGAATTAAGATATTTATAAAAATGCCTTGGTGTGCATCTCGAGACAAAACAATGGCACTAATATAGGCTATTTTAAGATATTTCTGGGCAAGTTGTATTTAGTTAAAGCAGGTCACACATTCATTTTAGTCTGGGACTAGCCTTAAACCTCGTCTGTGAAACCGGCCTTACTGTTTAAATTGAGTAATCGTGAGTAAAAAAACTCAAATATTTCTATCAGAATTCACCAAAAATATTATTTAAAATATAACTTGTTAATTAAATACTTAAACTCAATAAGCTTATAATATATGTTAATTTAAGATCAATTAACTGTTGGATTTTTAATATTAATCAGTTAAATGATTTTAAAAGATTTTATTAAGTTAATATAGCTGTTTATTTCTGTGGTATTTACTAAGCTCATGTACAGAATTATTTTTTAGAGTGCATCGACAAAGCTAAAAATCACTAAATCGAGGTTTTAATGTTTCAGATGACAAGGCAATTGATTTATTCTTTTTCAAATGTCAGAACTAAAATGATTGTTTTTACCATAGTATAGGTCCGGTCGAATCTGATGTGATTTCATGATACTCAAACTTATAAAGATGTGCCCTCAAAATTCTCACTTGTAGAAATATTTAAATTCAATGTTATAAGTTTAAATTGTATAATAAATCAATTTTTCTTTTAAGCAATTTAGTGTACATTTGCATTTATTTGTTCAGTTTAAATTGTTTCATATATTATTAATCTAATCATATAGTAAGTAAATAATAAAATACAAAAATATATGTTTTATAATAAATAATATAATTATATAACTATTTTAGAATATTGGGATTTTATTATTCAGAATCTTGGATTTCTTGGCAGTCTGCTTTCTAGATCTAGATTGTATACTGAAGAGGAACAAACCAGTCGACCACAGTACAGTACTTATATATGGACAGTAAAAACAAAAGGTTTCTATTATTGTTTGGTGTTCGGTGTGTCTTGCATCAACCTGTCAAAAACCTACAACGCAGATATCCAACTGAGCGTTGCATTTACAGATCAAGTGTTTAACATTTTCTGGATAACTTCATCATTTCATAAACCTCACAAAATATCTTGGAGCTTGAAATCTAGGTTTGTCTTCTCGGTGAGCGTGGTTTGAAATAAATGTGGACAGTATGTTGAAAGGTGATTGTGAGTTCCGGTTAAGATGTCCCAGGTCTTGTGTGTCAGTAATAGATTCAGGAGAGCAGGTGTGTGAGGTCACGGTGTTTTTCTGGTAAAGGTCAGATCAGATGTTCGTGCTTCACAACAGCATGTGTAAACGCCTGGGAAGTCTTTTTGGTATGAGAGCGTCTGCCAAGAACAGTCATTAAATCTTGCTCTTACACGTTCAGAGATGTCATTTGTGATATTTTGTAGGTCGTAGAGAAACACTACACTGTAAATCTCATTAAAAAATCGCAGAAAAATCATTTAGTGAAATTTTACTAAATAACACCAGTTCATGTCTCCTGTGCTTGTTTTTTATTTTATCTACTTGTTTATTCTGTCGTCTTATGACTTTTTTATTCGTCTGTGTGTACTGTAACATTAATAGTGTCCTTTTCTCAGAGTATTCTGGGTATTGTTCATGTCTCGAGCACATGTTGAAGTTTAATATAGTGGGAGTTCGTTCACATTTGTGAATGATTTGCATGTCTGTTATGCAAATATAAATTTACAATGTGTATTCTGGTCTGCAGATATCATGTTTGATTAATAATTCTGTGTGGTTGTATAGTTTGGCGGCACAAGCTTTTCAAAGGTTGCTTGATTGCTCTATACAGAGCGCGTTTTGTAAATACATGATCTCCTTCGGCAAAGAAGCAGAAATGCGATGACATCTTAAGGCCGAAGTATGGTCCATCTGTCTGCGTTCGCGCACCGTCCGCATGACGCAATTTTCGTCATCAGAAGGGCCCGGTCGTCCGCACACCCCGTCCATGTACAGCCCATTTTTTGACACCGCGCGGACGTGCTGCATACAACAGCGCATGCGCGAAAAAGTGCGCTAGTCCACTAGGGGTCAATGCACACACAGAAAGTGTGCAGTGTGCCGTTGTCGAAGAAGAATGATACAAAACCAACACGATACAAAACCAACACGCTGAAACCAAGAACAGTAAGCTAAGAAGCATATCCTTCTCCATACTGTTTGGTTGTTGCTCTTGTTGTCTTGCTGTGTGCTCGGATTGTTTGCAATGGCGAAAACACTTCCCCAATCATTCATTTGCAGTGAGTCTGTGAATGACGCGACTCAGCGCTGCCCTCTGATGGTCTGGTAGAGCACACATACTCATTTGTATTGTGCACGTGTTGAACTCGGACGTCCGTGCTTAATCCCTGATGAAGAAGCTGTGCGGACACGTTTGTGCGCGAGACAGACACGGACACGGAAAGTCAAGTATGTCCGGGGCCTTAAGCGCTGTGTCAGCCACCGTAGTGCTTCAAAAGGGAGTGGTGGAGTGAGCCGTTGGTTGCGGTTCTTAACGTCGCCACTAGATGCCGCTAAAATCTCCACGTTGCTCCTTGAAAAATGTTTTTTAGAAAGCTTGACATCTGAAAGATAGCAAACCGAATCAAAGCAACCTAAAGCACTGTGACAAGTGACTGTTCATCTCGGTCAAGCCATAAAAATGTGAACCCTGCTCCGACGTAAAGCATTAAATACATCACATGATTTACTTGATTTTATAATATGAATGGCTGAGCTCATCTCTGGGGACAAAGTGAAGCTTAGAAAACACAAACACACGGTGACCTTGTTCTCTGTCCTGACAAAGAATAATTTGATATGTGCCTGAACGCTTTTGTACCATCAGCTTTGAACATCTCTCTCTCTCTCTCTCTCTCTCTCTATCTCTATCTCTCTATCTCTATCTCACGCATCATATTTCACTGCTGTAAAAGAGTCAAAAGCTCTCTCATTACAAAACACCAGAAGCTGCAGATCTCTCTCTCTCTCTCTCTCTCTCTCTCTCTGCAGTAGGGTTGGTGTGTTATTGCGGTGGGGGTTGGATCTGTGTGTGTGTAAAGTGCAGGTTTTAGCAGGCTGGAGCTCACACACACTATTGTCCTCTCTGATCTCGGTGTGTGTGTGTTTGCCTGCAGTAGTGCTGATGTTCCGGCTGTGAGGAATTCCCTGCTCCTCTGTCCAGCGGGAACGTGAGCGTTGGGATCAGGGATGTTACGCTGCTCTATAACGGATCATCACTGCCGGATCGGGACGCGCCTGCCGTATGTGGGAATAGCTCACCCGTGGAGGGGGCGTCTTGTGTGCCTTGAGTGTGTTTTTGCGAGGCAGCCATGCGGTCGGAGCGCATGAGTCGCGTGTGTATCGTGGTGCTTGAAGAGGTGGATGATGATGAGCCCGCCCCTCTGCGTTCCAAAAGCGGCCAGGACCACATTTCCCAGAATTCCTCTCAGGACGAGAAGGTGAGGTGGATGATTTGTCTATTAGAAAGGAAGGCCTTTTAGATGAACGTTTATGTGCCATGTGAACAGTAGAGGCCAAACGTGATGTCTGGGGGGGGATATTTGCACAATGTCCCCTCAGGTTTAGGTAAACATTAAAAGCAAACATTTAGTAGAGTTTAATCGGTTATTAATATTTTGATGATTCTCTTGTTTTTGACTACTTACGTTATTCTCAATAAGCTTTGTGTTGTGTGTTATTTTGCCAAACCTCCTTAAAGGCCCCCAAAATGTAGGCCTTTTACGACAGGTAATATAAATCTTAGGAGTCCACAGAATGTGTCTATGAAGTTTCAGCTCAAAGTACACCACAGATCTTGTATTATACTGTGCCCTACATTTCTGCCAGTGAGGGAAAACAGGCTGTTTTGGCGCGTGTCTCTTTAAATGCAAATGAGCTGCTGGTCCCCGCCCCCTTTCCAGCAGAAAGCACAGGGCTGTGTGAGCCGGTGCTTCCAACAACAAAACTGAAGGGAATGGTCATTAAGTGAATGAGAAACACTGGCCCATCTTTAAAAACCAAACACATTGTTATTAATTCTATAAGTGAGAGTACATAAGACAAACGCGTTATTTGTTTAAAAACTGAGGACGCTGTTTTCTGAGTGAATGCACTTCGCGTTGCATTTTACAACGTGCACATTGTTTTATACGTGACAATACACGGGACAAACGCGTCTTTTCCATGCGCATATTTGTTATTTTAAATGTAGATGTGCGGTAGCCGCATCGAGATGGAAATAGTTCAACTTTTCGGAGAGCGTTTTCCGTGCGGTTTTAGACGCGAAATGTGAATCGGGCCTTATGTTCAGTCTTGCATCCAACAACAAAACACCTTGTTTGTTTACAAAACATTCTTGCAGCTCACTGTAAGTAGTCCAGCGTGAAAACAATGGCGGACAGTGTACAAGTCGATGAGGGCGGAGTCCTCAATCAATGTGACGTCAGGTTACTGAGCGAATGCCAACAGCTCGTTCAAAAGGACGGTCGAGGTTTACTGGGCATTTCAAAAAAATGAATGTGTGGATTTTTATCATTCTAGGGTACACACACTCCTGCCACACAGATATGTAAAAAAAATTAAAAGTACATTTTCTGGATTAGGGGGGCTTTAAATTCTCCCTAAAGCTGATCCTCAATTTACACTCCGAACACAACTACACAATACACATACGTGTTTAAATATATTTTAATAATATGCTTGAATAAAGGGCAAACATGTCATTTTTCCAACGTTGAACATCACTAGCAGACGTCTGTGCCTGTAAACCAGGTCTGTCATTATTGAGGAAGTTTCACTTATAAACGTGTTGAAGTTACTTGGCGTGATTCTCCTGAAAGAGAAAACTGACTGAGGGATTATAAGCAGTGTTACTCTGCTAGTTACTCTCAAAAAGTAATTAATTACTAGTTACTAATTACATATTCAATAGTGTAATTAGATTACTGTACAAATGACTCTCTCCAAAAAGTATTTAATTACTTATTACTGATTACTTTCTATATCCTACATCAACCTTGGTTAGTTAAGTGATTCAAGGATAGACATGAAAGGGCTCTTTTTATTCATTCAAATAAATAATATTAAACTACATAAAGTACTCTTATTAACTGACCAAAGTATGACAAATGTGAGAATTATACATTAAAGCAAGGATTTTAAAGTTAGACTTTGCATTTTGATGTCAATTCCACTATTGCACACACATATAATACACAAAGTATTTAGTTCAATTACATCAAAAGTAACTGTAATTAAATTACAGAAAAAATAAGAGTAATCCCTTACTTTACCTTTTCAAGGGGAAAGTAATTAAATTACAGTAACTAATTACTTAGTAACTAGTTACACCCAACACTGATTATAAGTGACGGTGTGTACGGACATGAAGTCACGACAGCAGGTGTGTGTGTGTGTGTGTGTGCGTGCGTGCGTGCGTGCGTGCGTGTGCGAGAGCTCACTTCTGTGGGTTTTCTCTTTAAACAACTTTATTGACGGTTCTGATGGTTTTAGAGGCTCCGGTGCCTTCAGGCTGAAGTTTTGCTGTCGAAACACGCCGTCTTTCATTGAACCGCAGAACCCTGCCTGCATTCCTTCATTGACACCTCTGTCCTCTCCCTGCTTTCATTGACAGACATAAAAACAGCCACGCGTGTCGCGGCATCCGTCAGCTGCGGGATCATGCATGTGTGTGTGAGGTCAGCAGACCGGCTGCAGCAGGTGTGTGTGAGAGAGCTCGTAACCACTTCCTGTTTTAATATAGTGCACTTCTTTTATTGACACCTGACGGAGGGTGTGGCACACTTTACCTCTTAACCTCTACCACTTTAATGCCACTTAGTGAGAATCAATTCAATATTTCCATTGTAGACGGTTTCATCGGCAACGACATAAACATTATGGGGCCCAAATCTGAAGGGCTAGTTCACCCAAAATGAAAAATTCTGTCATCATTTACTTACCCTCAGGTTGTTCCAAACCTGTATACATTTCTTTGTTTTATTGAACACAATGGAAGAATGACAATGACCAAACAGATCTATGGGGGATTAAAAATGGTTAAGGACATTCTTCCAAATATCTTCCTTTGTGTTTAGCAGAACAAAGACATTTATACAGGTTTGGAACAATCTAAGGGTGAGTAAAGCCCGATTCACATTTCGCGTTTTTTCCGTGCACATATTTTGTTATTTTAAATGTAGAGGCGCGCGCAAATAGGGGACGACGCGATAGCGACGAGAATGCGTGAGATAGTGAAATAAATTATTGAAATCAAACTTTGGTGGAGACTTTAGCCTGGTTTTCGTAGAATGGGTCACAATTTTATTCAGTAGAGACAAAATAATAAATTGACTACAAAAAAAAATAGTTCAAGTGACTTATTACCGTCGGTGGGAACATTTTGCAAGTTCAATTTTTTTTACAGTGCGTCTTTTGTCCACAATACTACATCGGTGTGTCTTTCAGATATTCCTTCAGATATTACAGTCATCATAATACTGCACGAGTTTTGTACCATGGTGCTGTGAACCAAAGACGTTCTGTCTATCACAAGCTCTTCTTGTGATGTGATAAACCACAGACGAAACGCTGGCTCTATTTACCTCATTCTCAATTCCTCTCACTAAATGAGCTCTTCTGTGTTGTATTTACTAGTTTTTCTCTCTCACTGCCCTCCACAGCCGTCTCTGATCAAAGCCATATTTAATGTGGACTCGGAGGAAGTTCGTTCACTCATATTCAAGAAAGAAGATGTCAACATACAGGTAACTTTATTTGATTTTCAGTTTTGTGAAGGAGATTGTTAAGGTGAATTTTTATCATTTGTCTTCATTAGTTTATTGACACATCGCTGACTGATGCAAGTAATATCCTCTTATGATACATCACATTATTACTGTTAATAGTTGAACCAAATGTAAAGGTTCTGTCATAATTTAAATGTGTGTGACTTTTTTTTCAGCTGAAAACAAACTAATAGTTTTATATTGATATACCATCATGTTCTCTTATGTTAAAGCGCCAACAAGCACATATGTCTCACTTACTTGAGATAACAATATTTTACTCTTTTTCGGCTGTAAATTTGAACATGGCGGCAATAAAGTCAGAATTTCATTGGTTCTTGTGATGGCAACTTGTCATGAGACATGTGAGATTCAATATGTCGCCATATTACCGTCATGATCTGTATGGATATGCGACATTATCAGTTGCTTAAATATAAATCAATTTCTCTCACAAACATGTTTTGCTTCAAATAAATCATAAAAGAGGATTTTCATATTTGGTTGAGCTATTCCTTTAAACTGGTTTCGTCCGAAAGTACGCCATTTAAATCTACAAAGTTACAGTATGCCAAAATAATTCTGTCATCACTTTTGAGTCTGTTGTCGATCTGTTTCCTTCTCTTCTGTTCTTCTCCGAGCCGGCGTCTGGCCGCAGAATATTGACGCTTGTTTATTGATTCTCGGTGATGAATAATTTGGACTGAGATTGAACACTTGGCAGATTGAACGCACAGAAATCATTGCCACTCTGTGTCTTAATGGATCTTAAAGCCGTGTCATCATCCGAGCGCTTGTTAAGATGCTCTGCAACAGCTTGTGTTTGGTCTGAAGCAGTGTGCCGTGTTTCATGGGCAATCTGTTTACATCACCAGTGCCTGGCGTGGTCCATACGGGTTTAACCAATCACCGATGGCCTGACGGGTCATGTGACTCTACTGAAGGCCTGCGTGTGGTTTGGCTCCGTGATCTTTTGCTCTTTAATTCAGATCGGATGGAAACGCAATCGTGTAGGGTGGCGTAGAATGAGTAACTGATGCTCTTAGTGGTAATTGCTTTTATTGATGAAAATAAAGAATGAACACGCACGTCTGCGGAGAATTTAAAGCTACGGAGTGTTTAGTATTTCCGCATGCAGTCTCAAGAGATCTGTGGCCACATTGATCTGTGTGTGTCTCTGTCACACACACAATATAATGCATTGCTTTATGCACAGGAATCGTGAGTGTGTGTGCGTGTGTGTGTGTGCGCGTGCGTGCGTGCGTGTGTGTGTGTGCGTGTGTGTGCTGTAGTCATACGTCATACACACATCCTTCCAGCACAGCATAAAATATATATTTATATTCAAGGTAAAAGATAACCCCTTTTTAATTTAGCTTTGTTTAGGTCTTTTGACGGAAAGTCTGCTAAGGAATGTTGTGGTATTATTAATAAGTGTGATTACGGAAATTGTGTTTCAAACTCTCTCTCTCTCTGCCTCTGTACCCTTGTGTCATTGGCCAAAGAAATAGAAAACTTAAAATAAACAAAATTCAAGATGAATTTGACTATATTTCTAAAAGGTTTTGTGATGATATTGTTATGGTGGATTCTTTTGGACGCAATTGTCTTGAAGTGGAAATCTGATTTTGTGACCCACAGTGCACATGATGACATGATGTCTGTCCCGCGTGAGTTTTCATCTGTGTGTTTGTGAATGTTCAGGACAGTGAGACGAGAACGCCGCTCCACGCCGCTGCCTACCTGGGTGATGCTAAGATAATAGAGCTGCTCATCGTGTCAGGTATGAGCGCTCATTTATACTCCAACCCGCTGAGAGCACAATAAATCAAGGCATGTTTGACTTTTGTGAGGTTATACACACCGGCCGGTCACAATTAGGACGTTTGACCGTTGAGTAATTGTCTAATAAGTAATTGCAATTACGACGATGAATTGTCTGCTTCAGGTTAAAACATTTTAGTGTGTCCATTGATAAACTCGTATTGGCTGTCAGCTGGACTTAAGTGCTTCACATACTCAAAACACACACACGCGCACACACACACACACACACACACACACACACACACACACACACACACACACACACACACACACACACACGCGCACACACACACACACGCGCACACACACACACACACAGTCACGTGACTTCCTGAAATGGCCACTGTGAGTGACAGTAAATCAACAGGTGCTTTGCTCTATTTTAAGCAAAAGATGTGGCCTCAAAGGATTGTGGGAGTTTACTGTTCTAAACAGGCTTACAGTAACATTATTACTCAAATGTCTCTCTTTCTCAGGGGCGAGAGTAAATGCTAAAGATAATAAATGGCTGACTCCTCTTCATCGGGCCGTAGCGTCCTGCAGTGAGGTACGACACCAGCAGACTCTTCCCCCATGTCACATCGACCATCTCCGTGTCATTCATTGCCCTCGTTCTATTCCTGTGTGTGCAGGAGGCCGTGCGAGTGTTACTGAAGCATTCTGCAGATGTCAACGCACGGGACAAACACTGGCAGACGCCGCTGCACGTGGCCGTGGCCAATAAGGCGGTGCGCTGCACCGAGGCATTGATCCCGTTGCTAAGCAACGTGAATGTGTTGGACCGCGCCGGGCGGACACCTCTGCACCACGCTGCCTTCAGCGGCCATCTAGAGGTCACTACCAAGAAATGACATAATGCTGATCTATATTTATTGTCGAGGCTTTTATTCTCCACTTATATTTTCATATTTAAAATGATTATTATTATCGGTTGTATTATAGCACGATAACGCCAAAGTTTTGAATAATAAAATTTGTTGCACAAAACAGATAGTTTGTTAGTTGTGTTGTTGATGTCTGCTCGTGTCATTTCAGATGGTTCAGCTGCTGGTGTCTAAAGGTGCAAACATTAATGCCTTTGATAAGAGAGACAGACGAGCTGTTCATTGGGCTGCATACATGGGTGAGACTGTACGACAACATCCTCAACATCACACACACACACACGCACACACACACACACACACACACACACAGTTAATCGTCTGCCTGTCTCACTGTCTTTTATCACCTTTCTGTTTTCCACGTTATCTTTTTCTTGTCTCCCTCTCTGTCACGTTGTTTTCCTCTGCTTGTCTCACTCTCTGTCTGTCTTTTTCCTCCCCCTTTCTGTCTGTCTCTCTCTTTACCCGTCTCACTCTATCTGTCTGCCTCACTCACGTTTTATTCCTCTCTTTCTCTGCCTGTCTGACTCTCTTGTAACCTTTTTCTCAGTTTTCCACATTGTTTTTCTCTGTCTGTCTCACTCTTTTTACTCCATTTACTCCTCTCTTTATCTCACTCTCTGTCACCTTTCTTTCCGATCTCCATATTATTATTTCCTGTCTCACTCTCTGACTGCTTGTCTTCCCTTTTCTCACTCTTTCCACCTGCCTCATATTTTATTCCTCTCTCTCTCTCTCTCTCTCTCTCTCTCTCTCTCTCTCTCTCTCTGCCTGTCACCTCTCTCACTCTCTCTCTGTCTCGCTCTCGCTCTCTCTCTCTCTCTCTCTCTCTCTCTCTCTCTCTC
>NC_079905.1:1659296-1666796 GCF_024868665.1 Triplophysa rosa
CTCTCTTTATCTCATCTGATTCCTGTCTCACTCTCTCTTATGTGTCCTTTGATTGTCTGTCTCACTCTCTTCATCTCATCTGATTCCTGTCTCACTCTCTTTATCTCATCCGATTCCTGTCTCACTCTCTTTATCTCATCTGATGCCTGTCTCACTCTCTCTTATGTGTCCTTTGATTGTCTGTCTCACTCTCTTTATCTCATCTGATGCCTGTCTCACTCTCTTTATCTCATCTGATGCCTGTCTCACTCTCTTTATCTCATCTGATGCCTGTCTCACTCTCTTTATCTCATCTGATGCCTGTCTCACTCTCAGGTCATCTAGAGGTGATAAAGTTGCTGGTGTCTCATGGTGCTGAGGTTTGCTGTAAGGATAAGAAATCTTACTCTCCTCTTCACGCTGCCGCCTCCAGCGGAATGATCAACGTGGTGAAATATCTGCTTCTTGTGGGCGTGGATGTAAGTAAGCTCCGCCCATACGTGATCCATAAGCACGCGGTCAGCGATAATAAACAAGTTTCTCTCTACAGATCAACGAGCCGAACGCGTATGGAAACACTGCCCTGCACCTGGCGTGTTCTAACGGTCAGGATGTTGTTGTGAATGAGCTCATCGATGCAGGTGCTGATGTCAATCAGGTGAACGAAATGGGCTTAACACCGCTGCACTTCACCGCCGCGTCCCGACAGGGGGCGCTGTGCCTGGAACTGCTCGTGGCCAGCGGGGCCAATGTCAACAGTAAGGTCTGTGACCTTCGACATCAACAAACCACAATTCACAATGTGTCAAATACGTCACTCTTCATAAGCGAGTGTTTTGTGTCCTCAGAGTAAAGATGGGAAAACTCCTCTCCACATGGCGGCCGTTCACGGGCGATACTCTCGATCTCAGGCTGTCATTCAGAACGGTGCGTGTGTTATCCGTCTGTCTTCAGTTGAACACGCTCTCTTGTTTCTCTGCTGCTCATCTTCTGCTTTCGACCGCAGGAGCGGATGTCAACTCTCAGGATGTGAACGGTAATTCTCCTCTGCACGTAGCAGCGCGTTACGGTCACGAGCTGATCATAAACACACTTCTGGCGAACCGAGCGGACGCGGCCCGGTGAGTGACGCGAGTCTTTACGCTGCTACATTTGGAAAACGAACACGCTGACCATGTGACTGTGCCTCCTCCCTGTAGGCGGGGCATCCACGGCATGTTTCCATTGCATCTGGCGGCGCTGAGTGGATTTTCAGACTGCTGTCGCAAACTGCTCTCCTCAGGTACGGTTATTTCAGACAAATATTTAGGTGAAGTTTTCTGTACCTACTGCTGGGTTCACACCAAACGCGAACAATCGCGTTCCACACTCTTTATTACGCGGAAGACTAGATTGACGCACGTTCGCGTAAATCGCGTCGCCCGATTCGTGTCAATCGCATGGCCTGCCGTGAGTTTGCGTCTATACGCATCTTTGCATTGACTTTGTATGTAATTTACACGCGCAAATCTCTTAATTCGCGTTGGTGTGAATCCAGCATAATGTTTGAATAGACAGACGTCTACTCATTTTTTTGTTTGTTCAAAATTAAACTTCACATATTTGAGTTTTAATGGGTTTTGGTCATATGTGAACGTGGTGTGAGAGAGCCCTTGTTTTTATATCCCGGTGGGGACCTAAACCTGAATACACACCAACTCATGGTCACTCGTGTCACCGTGGGGTCCAAAATTGAGGTCCCCACAGGCAATAAAGCTTATAAATCGTACAGAAGAATATTTTTTACAAATCTAAAAATTTATGAAATTTAGGTTTAGGGGTAGGGGATAAAATATACAGTTTGTACAGTATAAAAATCCTTACGCCTATGGACTGTCCACACGGAGATAATAAACCAGATGTGTGTGTGTGTTCAGGTTTTGATGTAGACACTGCTGATGATTTTGGCAGGACGTGTTTGCATGCAGCAGCCGCAGGAGGGTGAGTCATCACACATGCCATCCAGACACATTTATGAGCGCTTTATCTATAGAAGCATATTGGTAGCTATTTTCAATTTGAAATACAATACGCAAAATGGCAATGCAGTATGTAAAATGACAATGCAATTGTGTATTTAAATATACATTTGAAATAACATATGTGCAACATAAGGTGCAAAATTAAAATAAAAATTCAATTATATACTGTATCAATTACATTTGTCAGTTCCTACACTAGTTTTAATATGTTATTAATATGCAAAATTCAATGTGGACTTGACAATGCATTTCGAGCTGGCCACGCCCCCTCCCCGGTACAGAGTCATTGTGTGAAGGCGGAGCCAGCATCGCTCGTTACGTGTGTTGTTTTGAGGTGTCTTGCTTCCATATTGTCTTGCTTCCATATTTATCATCTTAAAGATCAATTTTGTTAACGGTTAAGAGTATGTGACCTAAAGTAAAATCCACAAAGCTCTAGATCTCTCTGTTTCAACGTAAAGCGCGATTTTTACTTCTGCGTAGGACCTACTCCGTAACCTACGGCGTAGCCTACGTACGTAGACGACGCTGTCGTGAACATTTATGGTTCTGCATTGAGAGTATGCGTCGTATTGCAATTACACCGCCGAAACGCTAGTTGGCTCTTTGTGTTTTCACGGGTTTGCTCTTCTTCGCCGATGTTTTGTGTGTATGCTAGTGTTTGCAAACGACAATGGGAGCTGATCGAAACAGAAAAATGTGTAATCCGTTATATTATTAACCTTACTTTCATGTTAGAAGTTAAACAGATGTTATATTAAACTTAGTCTTGTCCACATTTTGGACTTTTTGTGTGTTCATTTAGATATTGTTGAAAAAAGTATACTTTTCAAAGGGGTGTACTCATTTACGCAGAGCACTGTATATACATAGATGTCAAAACTGTGTATTTAAATGATACCCTGATAGAATATCATATTTTGTTATGGACAACTCACCCTATTAATTGTTTAGTTAAAAATGAAACGAAATGCAACCAAGAGCTGGAAGTGTCACAATTTTGTTCTTTATTTGCAAAAGAGTCAAAGAACAGAATATGTAAAAGTGCAAACTATGTATAGATGAGTATACAATGCAATATTAACACAAATATAAAACTTTCAAAAAAACTAGTAACAATAAAAGGTAAAACAAAAAATAAAACTATAAAGCCAATAAAGTGCAAAAGATCGTGCACAGTGTTTATAAAGTGCAAAGTTCTTCATGTCTTTTGCTGACACTCTTCCAAACCGACGTTAGAGGAAATCTCTTTCTAGGAATTCGCCGCCATCTGACAGTCTTTATAGTCCGCCGAAGAGGAGTCATACAGATGCGTGCATTTCCGAACCTCTTCAATCAGACGCTCAGTACTTGGTCGATGTCGATGCTCGCCATGTTGTTCTTTTGTGGACTCTGAACTTGCCGGAAGAAGACGCCAGAAATGCTTAGAAGCAAGTACGATGCTGCCAAACCGACCAATCACAGCGCTTGCGGTCCGCGTAGGGTCCGCGTTGAGTTGACGCGTTGTTACATTTTTGGAGAGGTGCGTGTCAGGCTACGGCGTAGGGTACGCACAGGGTACGCGGCTCTGCATAGGCTACGCCGTAGGTTACGGCGTAGGTCCTACGCAGAACCATAAATTGGCCTTAAGTGTGCTTCACTTGCGTCCTGATAACTGTACATTTGCATCGCGTTTGCAGCAAATAGTTTTTGCACTACTTGGATGTAGCGCAAAATTAAATGGAAGGGAAATAGCAAGATTAAAAAATATAAAAATGGGAATAAAAGTGTAGATGTATGAAAAAGTGAAATGTAACTCTCTCTCTCTCCCTTTCAGGAATCTAGAATGTTTAAATCTGCTACTGAACACCGGTGCAGACTTTAATAGGAAGGACAGCTTTGGGAGGTGAGATTATGTAAAACATAATGTAAAAAAAGTTAAATGTAAGGACAGCAAGTGTCCAGTACACATACAAACTGCTTCAATCCTGTATGTAAGTATCCCAGCATGCACCTCCTGAATCCAGTCAAAAGGTGACTAGTTTGAGGATGCTCATATGAGATTGTCATTCAGTCTCTCTCTCGCAGGACTCCTCTGCATTACGCTGCTGTTAACTGTATGTATCAGTGTGTGTTTGCTCTGGTCGGTTCGGGGGCGAGTGTGAATGAGCGTGACATCAGAGGCTGCGGACCGCTGCATTACACCGCTGCTGGGGACTCACGCGGCAAGTACGTCAGACAGATGAATGCAAGGCTAACTTACTGCATACCCGACTGTTTTATTCAATTACTCTAGTGTTTTTGACATGATCGTGTATTTTTAGTGAACTCTGTGTGCGATTCACATGTGTGTGTGTGTGTGAAGGGTAAACCCTACGGTATGGGGACAAAATGTCCCCACAAAGATGGCAATATCCAAAACCCTTGTCCTTGTGGGGACATGTTTTGGTCCCCATGAGGAAACAAGCTTATAAATCATACAGAATGAACTTTTTTGAAAATCTAAAAGGGCAGACAGTTGTGTGTGATTGTTAGGGTTAGGGAATATGAGATACAGTTTCTACAGTATAAAAACCATTGTGTCTATGGAATGTCCCCATAAAACATGGAAACCCAACATGTGTGTGTGTGTCAGGTGTGTGGAGTATCTGTTGAGGAATGATGCTAATCCAGCTCTCAGGGATAAAGACGGATACAACGCTGTTCACTACGCTTCAGTTTACGGCCACAGAATCTGTCTGGAGCTGGTCAGTAAACACACACACACACACACACATACACAGAAGAAAACACACTCATACACAAACAAACAAACACACACACACACACGCAGAATAAAACACACACACACACAAAAACATTCAGCGTTTGATTCTTATTGTTGCGTTTGATGTTTTGCAGATTGCTAGTGAAACACCATTAGAAGTGGTGAGTTTACACACATTCAGAGAATCTGCCCACTGCTGCCCTCATCTGGCCATGTGTCATAAATGCTTCCTGGTTTTATTGGTTTATTTCATAATCCTGATGAAGTCATGCTTTTCAGTTAAGACACCTCAAACCTTCATTTTTGTCTGTGAAACCGGGCAAATAATTCATAAAACTCTGTGTTTGTGCATCTTCAGCTAATGGGCAGGTCTGTCTCTGACTTCATAAATGACTCGGACATCCAGTCCCCCATCAGCCCTTTACACTTAGCGGTGAGTTTAAACTCCTCCTGTGGGCGGAGCTTGTGTGTGTGTACTGAAGGATGTTCACGGAGTGTTCATGTATAATTGAATTGTGTTGTGTGTTTTACAGCAGCTTTGTGACTCTTCAAAATAAGAACACACCTTAAAAATGATATTGTAACTGTCTTTGTGTGTTTGACAGGCATATCACGGTCACCACCAGGCTCTTGAGGTTCTGGTTCAGTCTCTGTTAGATCTGGATGTCAGGACTCCTCAAGGTCACACACCTCTGGCTCTGGCTGCCCTGAAAGGCCACGTGGAGTGTGTGAATATTCTTATAAACCAGGGTTCATCTACGCTGCTGAAAGACTACACACACAAGAGAAGCCCCTTACACACCGCAGGTGAACACACACACACACACACAAGAGAAGCTCCTTACACACCGCAGGTGAACACACACACACACACACACACACACACACAAGAGAAGCCCCTATCACACCGCAGGTGAACACACACACACACACAAGAGAAGCCCCTTACACACCGCAGGTGAACACACACACACACACACAAGAGAAGCTCCTTACACACCGCAGGTGAACACACACACACACACACACACACACACAAGAGAAGCCCCTTACACACCGCAGGTGAACACACACACACACACACAAGAGAAGCTCCTTACACACCGCAGGTGAACACACACACACACACACACACACACACAAGAGAAGCCCCTTACACACCGCAGGTGAACACACACACACACACACAAGAGAAGCTCCTTACACACCGCAGGTGAACACACACACACACACACACACACACACAAGAGAAGCCCCTTACACACCGCAGGTGAACACACACACACACACACAAGAGAAGCTCCTTACACACCGCAGGTGAACACACACACACACACACACACACACACAAGAGAAGCCCCTTACACACCGCAGGTGAACACACACACACACACACAAGAGAAGCTCCTTACACACCGCAGGTGAACACACACACACACACACACACACACACAAGAGAAGCCCCTTACACACCGCAGGTGAACACACACACACACACACAAGAGAAGCTCCTTACACACCGCAGGTGAACACACACACACACACACACACACACACAAGAGAAGCCCCTTACACACCGCAGGTGAACACACACACACACACACAAGAGAAGCTCCTTACACACCGCAGGTGAACACACACACACACACACACACACACACAAGAGAAGCCCCTTACACACCGCAGGTGAACACACACACACACACACAAGAGAAGCTCCTTACACACCGCAGGTGAACACACACACACACACACACACACACACAAGAGAAGCCCCTTACACACCGCAGGTGAACACACACACACACACACAAGAGAAGCTCCTTACACACCGCAGGTGAACACACACACACACACACACACACACACAAGAGAAGCCCCTTACACACCGCAGGTGAACACACACACACACACACAAGAGAAGCTCCTTACACACCGCAGGTGAACACACACACACACACACACACACACACAAGAGAAGCCCCTTACACACCGCAGGTGAACACACACACACACAAGAGAAGCTCCTTACACACCGCAGGTGAACACACACACACACACACACACACACAAGAGAAGCCCCTTACACACCGCAGGTGAACACACACACACACAAGAGAAGCCCCTTACACACCGCAGGTGAACACACACACACACGCACACACACATGTACATAGAGTTGATGTGTGTTTACTTTAGGTGTGTAATTTTGTTGTTATTTGATACTGTGTTTGTGTGTGTGCAGCTATGAACGGTCACTCTGAATGTCTGCGTCTGCTCATCAATGCAGATCAACACACAGACGTCGATATACGAGACAGCAGGGGCCAGTGAGTTACGCACACACACGCACACACACACATTACATTTGCACATACATATTATGTATAGAAAGATTGTGGTGTTGATTTAATGTGTGTGTGTGCGTGTTGTCAGGACTCCTCTGATGTTGGCGGTTCTGGGTGGACACACAGATTGTGTGTATCTGCTGCTGAGGAGAGGGGCCAGCGTGGAGGCCAGAGATAAATGGGGCAGGACGGCTCTCCATCGTGGGGTCAGACACACACACACACGTCTGATATAGACATCTGATCACAGATTGTCAGCAGTCTTAACCAGAACCGATCATTATTGAGATGGGATGCGTGTGTGTTGCAGGCAGTAATGGGTCATGAGGCGTGTGTGGAGGCGCTCTTGCGGCACAGATCCGGTCTTCTGGTTCAGGACGGTAGGGGGCGCTCTTCTCTGCATCTG